>NC_092766.1:39495858-39795858 GCF_047496795.1 Chiloscyllium punctatum
ATGCAGTCGTGTGCTCTACAGTGACAATACCATTTCCATTACACACTTGCCAGACAACGATTACTTCTAACAATAAAAACTCGAACCATATCTTCCAACGTTCAATGCCACTACCATCACTGAACACTCACCTAGCAATGTCCCGGGGATTCCAGTTACCCAGAACTCGACTGACTATATAATTTCATTACCCGTTCCTGTGAAGGGTTTATACTCAAACGTCGACTCTCCTCAGATGCTGCCTGACCTTTTGTGCTTTTTTCCCGTGCCACACTTTGATACATATAAATTGATTGGCAACAAGAATATGTCAGGAGCTAGGAATCCTGCAGAAATAACTCACCTCATGGTTTCCCAAAGCCTGCAAACCATTTATAAGACACACATTGAATGAGTGTGTGATGAAATACCCCCATTTGCCTGTGTGAGTACAGCTTCAACCCTCTTCGACTGACACTCAGTAGCAGCAATACCTGCCATCTACACGGTGCTCTGCAGAAATTTGCCAAGTCTCCTTACAATGTACCTCCGAAACCACGACCATCAAGAAGGACAAGGGAAGCAGACACATGGGAGCATCAACATGTTCACGTTCCATTCCAAGCCGCCCACCATCCTGAATGGGGAGCATATTGCTGTTCTGTCAGTGTCACTGTTTCAACGTCCCTCCGTAATGCACATCTACAACACATGGACTGCAATGGGTCAATGCGGCAGCTCACCCCCACCTTCTCAAGGGCAATATGGGACGGGCAGTAAATACCATCCCAATCATATTCTATGAATAAATTAAAATGAAAAATATTGTCATGCCCAGTGCTGGACACTGTGCTTTGGGTTTTGTGTCCTCTGGCTGGAGGGGTCCAGGCAGTACCTTGCTTATTGTGAACAGCTGAAGGGAAATGATGTTTGAAACAATCGGACAGTCTCTCAGAGGCATGGCCGACATACCGAGCATCACACAGACACTGACATTCACATCCCACATTACTGAGCTCTGAGATAGACAGAAGCAATTCAAAATGTACTCAGATCAGACTGGAACATGTTTAAACACACAGCGATATTGTTGCTATGAAAATGATTATGATTGAATATTACCAGGGAGAAAATGAGCACTGCAGATGCTGGAGATCAGAGTCAAAAAGTGTGGTTCTGAAAAAGCACACTCGTTCAGGCAGTATCTGAGGAACAGGAGAGTCGACTATTCGTTCACAATATTAGTACAAGGGAAAATAGTTGTATATTTTCGAAGACCTTGTACTTAATAATAACGTGGTCTTGGTAGTGACAATGAGACCCATAATTTCAATGCTCCTTACAATGAGTTGGGCACTGTTTTCATCATATTGTTGTTATAAAAGTGAACGGAATAAAGGGGGGTTAAAATGCTTATTGGACAATCTAAAAGTTGGTATTATGAAAGGCTATCGAAACTTCAGCAAAGAGACTTTACTGTTCATGGTGAAAACAATGCTGTGAACATTTACACAGAAATATCCAGCTCAAGTCACACACAAATCGTTGGGCTGGGGTCACGCTGACCATCAATGGAGCTGTACAATTCTGTTTGGATACTGACATTGTGGGACTAACATACACTGGATATGGTTTATGAGGGATTCAATGAAAGATGCCATGTGCTGCAGAAGCCCACTACCTTTATAACACCTTCATTCAGAATCGGGTCTAAGGTATAGAATTACAGGTTTTAGGTGGCACACAGAAGCGATATATTTGCAAGACATGGCTGTTTACAGGTCATTGTTACAAATGTTGAACTGCATCTCGATCAGTGCTATGTTCTAGTCCATTGACCAATCAGCACCACACACATCTCCCCGTTGTTCAGGTATGTCTCTGACCAGTCTGTTGTGAGGCATTGTGTGAGTAACAGCCCAGCTCCAGTTTGGAAGCTCTCTGAACAGATTGTGAAGATGGCCAATGTTTGGAGGTCGTGGTGAGGGCCAGTAACACTTTGTCTGAATTCAGACCTTTTTCTCAAAGTCATTTTGAACAGCTTTGCTGCCTGCAAGATGGTGTGCTCTCTGATCTGAACATGAATCGGCTGTTTACTACAGTCACTGAATTATTTAATAGTTAGCTGTGTACTCTGGTGTTGTAATTATTGTTCACTTCAATTGTTTTCAACGGAGAACAACGATGTTTGGTTAATTTTAAAATATGTAAGAAACAGTGATATTAACTCTTCATTATACAAAATGTAAAAGTGACCTGCTGTATATTTCCCTCAGACTAATCAATAAAATTTAAATATTGCCTCTGAGCAGGATTATGTGAACAGGACTATGTCCCAGGCAACATCACCATCCTCACTGGTAGGGTCTGACCCACTGACAGGACCACAACACGGCAGAGGGGGCAGGTCGTTGGTATAAAATCAAACAGTGCTCAGCATTGATGCTGGATCCTGTGGCTGCTAGACTGCTCTGCGGCAGGTTATAAGGGAATTAGTAAAAGGGAAACATATCATTGACCACATTGCCACCGATCTGCCTGCTGCAGATACACTTCTCCATTTAATATATCGGTAAGAATGGTCACTGCACAATGGGAAGCAAGGGTTATCTTCACATTTTGCAGACCCTCCTCACCATGATATGAAGCTCTCTGGGCAATGAATGGGACAAACTTTAAACAGATTGAGCAACAAATGACGATGCATCCATAAGATGCAATGGGCCATCGGCAGCAGCAGAATCAAACTCTGTACAACTCAGTCTGCAACCTCACAGCCCGACATACCTCCCACTGTAAAGTAACCGTCATGGCCCCAAATACCTCCCACGGTACAGTAACCATCACCACCCAACATACCTCACACTTTACAGTAACCATCACGGCCTGACATACCTCACACTAGTGTAACCATCGCGGCCCGACATACCTCCCACTGCACAGTAACTGTCATGGCCCCAAATACATCCCACTGTACAGTAACCATCATGGCCCGACATACCTCCCACTCTATGGTAACCATCAAGAGCAGCACGGTGACTCAGTGGGCAGCACTGCTACCTCACAGCACCAAGGTCCTGGGGTGACTGTCTGTGAGGAGTTTGCAAGTTCTCCCCGTGTCTGTGTGGGTTTCCTGTCAGGTGATTTGGACATAATAAATTGCCCACAGTGTTAGGTGCTTTAGTCAGAGGTAAATCGGTCTGGGTGGGTTACTCTTCGGAGGGTTGGTGTGCACTGGTTGGGCTGTAGGGCCTGTTTCCACACTGTAAGGAATCTAATCCACTCTCCAAGGTTCATGTCAGGAATATGATGGAATAATCACTTGTCTGAATGAATGCAGCTCCAACAGTATTCTAGTATGGACTTACTAGCATCAGGCAACGCAGTTGTGTGGGGAATATCCTGTCTCACAAGCTTGATTGATTATTTTGAGGAAGTGACAAAATTGATTGATGAGGGCATGTTGGCCATTTGGACCTTAGCATGACCTTTGATATCGTTCCTTATGGAAGGCTGATACGGAAGGTGAAGTGAAAGGGGATAAGCGGTCAGTTAGTAAGGTGGATGGAGAACTGCTTGGTCATAGAAAACAGAGTCGTGGTGGAACAGTGTTTTTGTGACTGGAGATCTGTAAATAGATTGGCAGAGTTGCAGATTGTGAGGATGATTGCCCGATAATACAGCAGGATGTAGGTCAGCTGCAGACTTGGACAGAGCAAACACAGATGGAACTTTATCTGGACAGTTGTGACGTGATACATTTTAGAAGTTCTCATGCAGGAGAGAAGTATAAAGTGGATGGAAAAACTACTGATTGCATCAGCATCCGTAGGGATCTTAATGTACAGCTCCACACTTCCCTGAAAGTGGTAACACGGGTTTTTATGGTGATCAAGAAGACTGACGGCCAACTTGCAGACATGCATCGGAGCATGCAGTATGAAAATTAGCAGGTCACATTGAAGCTTTAGAGAAACCTAGTTTTATGCACATTTAGAATATTGTGTACAGTACTGGTTGCCACACAAGCAGAACGATGTGGAAGTGTGGGAGAGGGTATGGAAAAGTTTTACCAGCATGTTGTCTGGTTTGGAGGGTATTAGCCAGAAGGAGAAATTGAACAAACATGGTCTGCGTGGACCTGGCATCATTGGCTATGGGGCTACCTGACATGTATTTACAAAATTATCAGAGGCATAGATAGAAGGGCAGTTAGAGGCTTTTTCCCAGAGCAGAAATATCAATTACTCAGGGCCGTAGGTTTTAGGTAAAAGAGAGAAAGTTTTGGGGATATGATAGGCAAGTATATATTTTGCTTTTCCATACAGGGTGTGGAAGTGCCTGGAATGCACTGGTAGAAGGGAAGTAGCTAATATAGCAAGGTTTAAGAGGCATCTAGTCACAGAGAAGAGTATGTAGGGAACAGAATGACACAGAAGGTATCGGAGCAAAAACTTTTGTTTTAACTTTAGAAGGGCATCATGTGTTAGTGTGGGCTTGTTAGGCTGAATGGCCTGTTCCTGTGCTGGACTGTTCTTTCCAACAAAAGTTGAGCGCACGAGTGGCAAGATGCTGACTGAATGATGACTGATGATCAACAGCCACATTGAGAAGCTCTCTCCTCATCAATTTGCAGCTTCATGCCCTCCCTCCCACTGTGCGAAACACAATATTGTGAATTTGACATGAAAGTCAGAGATAGTAACTGGTGACTTCAATTCGCCCTTTGCGCCTTCAGCCTTCTATCTTGGACACCAACATCTCGGGGGACACTGCACACACAGATGCTGCATGTACTCCACACCCACCAATGCTGGTATCTGTCACATGCCAGCCTCACCATGCCATCCCAGCACATCTGTGACCCACTGACAGTACGCTTCTATACTTCAACGCTGCAGCTCATGGTGCACTGACAACTCTCGTTTCAATGCTGCTGCAAGGACACTGTGCTCAGTGACACACACCCAGATCATGGACCGTCCCTCTGGGCTGCTCACTCCGTGTTTGTACACACTCAATGCTGCTGCAAGGACACTGTGCTCTGGCACACACACCCAGCTCATGGACTGTCCCTCTGGGCTGCTCACTCCGTGTTTGTACACACTCAATGCTGCCGCAAGGACACTGTGCTCAGTGACACCCACCCAACTCATGGACTGTCCCTCTGGGCTGCTCACTCCGTGTTTGTACACACTCAATGCTGCCGCAAGGACACTGTGCTCAGTGACACCCACCCAACTCATGGACTGTCCCTCTGGGCTGCTCACTCCGTGTTTGTACACACTCAATGCTGCTGCAAGGACACTGTGCTCTGGCACAGACACCCAGTTCATGGACTGTCCCTTTGGGCTGCTCACTCCGTGTTTGTACACGCTCACTTTGAGCTGACTTGAATCCTCATGGAATTATTGCCTTGTCTTACCCTGCCCTCAGTAGCGTTTCCCCTCAGCCAGAGCTACCAGGCTCACCCGCCTGCTGTATTGTCTGGTTATCGAGTACAGACACAAAACCAGGAAGCTTGATATAATTGTCCACAGTCAGTCACGGTGTCCTACACAGTGAGTCAGGGTGAGAACGTAGAAGGGTGCCTTAGCAAATTTGCAGACGGCACTAAGGTCGGTGGAGTTGTGGATAGAGATAAAGGATTTTGTAGGTTACAGGGAGACATAGATAAACTGCAGAGCTGGGCTGAGAGGTGGCAAATGGAAGTTAATGCGGACAAGTGTGAGGTGATTCACTTTGGTTGGAGTAACCGGAATGCAAAGTACTGGGCTAATGGTAAGATCCTTGGTAGTGGAGATGAGCAGAGAGATTTCGGTGTCCAGGTACAAAGATCTATGAAAGTTGCCACCCAGGTTGACAAGGTTGTCAAGAATGCATACAGTGTTTTAGCTTTTATTAATAGAGGGATCGAGTTCCAGAACCATGAGGTTATGCTACAGATGTACAAGTCTCCAGTGCAGCCGCACTTGGAGCATTGTGTACAGTTCTGGTCACCGCACTATAAGAAGGATGTGGAAGCTTTGGAACGAGTGCAGAGGAGATTTACTTGCATGTTGCCTGGTATGGAGGGAATATCTTACGAAGAAAAGCTGAGGGACTTGAGGCTGTTTTCGTTTGAGAGAAGAAGGTTGAGAGGTGACTTAATAGAGACATATAAAATAATCAGAGGGTTAGATAGGGTGGACAGGGAGAGCCTTTTTCCAAGTATGGTGACGGCGAGCACGAGGGGGCATAGCTTTAAATTGAGGGGTGATAGATATAGGACAGATGTCAGAGGTAGATTCTTTACTCAGAGTGTAGTAAGGGTATGGAATGCTTTGCCTGCAACGGTAGTAGATTCGCCAACTTTATGCACATTTAAGTCGTCATTGGACAAGCATATGGACGTACATGGAATAGTGTAGGTTAGATGCGCTTCAGATTAGAATGACAGGGCGACGCAACATCGAGGGTCAAAGGGCCTGAACTGCACTGTAATGATTTATGTTCTATGGTTCTCGGTCTCGGAGCTTGGACACGGTCAGTCAGCCTCCCATGCTTGTTAGGGTCAGGATCCTTCCCCTGTGAGGGGGTGAGGAGCTGAATGTTGGGGAACCCCGTAACACTCTTGGCTCTTTCTCTCCTATTGTGGGATGGTCCCTGATGGAATGTGAAAATTAGCAAGCGGTATTAAGGGAGATGGAAAAGGTTGGTACAACTGCGAGTGCCGGTACAGCTGGGGGAAAGGTGGTGAATTGTCCTGAGTGAGTGAGTCGGCAGCACAGACACCAGGCAGAGTTTGGGAGAGGGACAGAGAAGAGGTTAGTGATAGACCGAGAGAAGGTGCTGAATTCAGTGAAAGTTGGAGAACATGAGCCTTGCTGAGAGTTGGGTGCAGTAACAGAGATAGAGTGATGTTGAGGCCACAAAGTGCAGACGGTGGCACTTAGCCTGGTGGAGTGGGGAAGGTCATTGACCTCCTTCTAACACTGCTGGGTATTCACCCAGAAGGCTGGCACCTCAATGACCCAAGGGACCCCCTCGGACCAAGCTGGCAGTGTCTGGTGTCATGGCCTCCTCTGCCAATCCTGGAGGTAGATGATGTTCCTCTCCTGCACTATGCCATCCACCGGAACCTCAGGGGCTTGGCAACAAAGTGGGGTTCCAGTTTTATCCCTCTACCCTTTCCAGGGCAGTTTCAAATTGACAATCCAAGAGTGTGATTACTTTTTAAAAGATGGCCAATATAACAGGGAGGCCGGTGAAATCTGGGATATCCAGGCAGTGAGCAGTTGTTATGACGACCGGAAAAATCATCACGTTAGTGTCAGATGAGAGGAAGACCACGTGGGCAGGAAGGGTAGTTAATGAGGCAGATTGGGGATGGTATCACGAGAAAATGCACTTCACCTTGTGAAGAGAAACCCTCCATGGAACTCGACTAAAATGAGACTTGACCAAATCACAAGATGGTTTCAGCCTCTGTCTGAATCAAAATAGGGATGCAGTGTGAAATATTTGGAGCAACAAACTTGGAGCAGAGAATTATACAAGAGATCCAAATCCTTAACAAGTAATAACACAATGTTCCAGACTGTTAAAAGGAGCTGGAAAAATCACATGCCTTGTAGTTACCTACATTATCCAATCCTCACTGGATGCAGGAATGGTGCTGGAGGCCTGGAGAATGGCGAACACCGTTATTTTGTTTATTGTGGAGCAAGGGGCTGACTGAATCGGTCGAGGCTGGAATTCTGAGACGGTGGATAAACGTTCACTGAGGAAGTCCCAGGGACTCCAGGACACTCATTCTGGATTTGTTCAAGGAAGATCGTGTGTAATTAATCTGACTGTGTCGGCTTGAGCCAGTAACTTGTAACTGCATGTGACTGACTTGGATTTGATGAGAGATCCTATGGCAGACTGTTTAAAAACAGAAACTTTGGCGTCTAGGTGAATGGAGCAAATAACCCAGAGAAGTGCAAGGCAAGGCATGTGGGGACATCAACAATAGAGAGAAATACACAGTAAATGAAAGTATGGTCAGTGAGGGCAGGTAAATGAAGGAAGCTGGACACATCAATAATCTTGTTACTGCAGCAATTGGCATTATTTCGTCTGTCAGCCAAAGTGCAGAATTTCAGAGCAAGAAGCTTATGCTGGAATTGTATAAATAATGAGTTAAGTCACAGTTTGGGGACTGTGTGCAGTTCTGGTCACCCCATCACATGGAAGCATGGAATTTGACTGTAGAGGGTACACAGTAGATCCGTTACCCTGTGACAGTGGAAGTGCAGTTATGAGGAAAGATAGGAATGGAGGATGTTGAGAGGAGATTTAATTGGGGTGCACATATTGTCAGGGGCCTGGGTAGAAAGGGAGAGAACATCTTGCTCCTGTTGTAGAATTGCGTTACTAGCGGTGACTATTAAATGCAGTTGGTTGAAATGTTAGCCAAGTGCTGAGGAAGGTTGTTCCCAGAGTATGGTCGGGATCTGGGAGTCACATATGGAAGTGGAGTAGAAGCAGAAACTCTCAAGCCATTTCAAAAAGGTGCTGGGAGCTGCTCTTGAAGGCCTATCGTCTCTGGGGAGACAGAACTAGGGCTTCAAAAATAAGCTCCACCTGACCTGGTTCATGCTGTTTAAAGCTGCCATTTCATTGGGCTTGTTGAAACGTTAGAAAGGAATTCAGGGAAGGCAGCAAGTGCAAAGTCCAGGATAGCTGTAGGGTCCAGAGGCGGTTACAGTGATAGGAAGGTGTGTGAAGGTTATAGGATATTACAGGGATATGGGTTGTTCTAGAGGCTGAAGGAGATAACAAAGACAAGAATAGTTTTAGGTTTTGGTTGAAGTGGAAACAGGCGCTGGACCAGTCAGATCAATTTTCTCGCTACAAGACTGGTGTGGATAGAAACCCTCCCCGACACCTGATGTAAATGTTACCCAGACAATTTAGCACATGATGTATTTCTCTTTATCTCTCTACTCCAGAAATAAAAATTCTGTCCAATGTGCCGACACACTGCCAGTCTCTGAAACATCCTTCATGTTCCATGACCCTTCCCACTTCTGTAAACCCACTAGTTTCAACAATCACTCCTATTTGTGTAAAGGTCTCCATGCCCTATGAAGCTCCCTGCCTCGAAACCCCCTTTCTCCTTATGGAGAAGGTCACACACAAACGGCGGATCGACTTTTTGGAACCAGTTAGTGATTAGTAAGAGACGTTGTGGGTGGAGAACATTGAGACCGAGAGTTTGTAGAAAACAGGAAAAAAAGCTTGTATTTGTCCTGCAGGAGATTGATACCAGGAGGGTAGACTGAAAGGGACAGGACTTTCCTTGTGGAAATTTACAGAGACAGCATGAGCGAACTGGAGGAGGTTTCAGAGACAAGAGGATTTGTCGGCATTAATGAACGTGAGGGATACGTGGAGGGATTTATCTTGATTGCAAGGAGGCCAGTCAATTAACCATCATTAATAAGTGCTCCCTGATTGGGACTGTTAACCTGCTCCATTCAGAGAATCCTGGCTCAGAAATAAACATAAGCATCAGGGGACCTGTTCACTCTCGGAGCCGAATCTGAGCTAGCGTGGGTCAGTGGCATGGATCAAGCATGTAAAAATAAAAGGGAATTTGGTAACAGGATACCAGCCTCTATGGGGTTATTGCAGTTTTAACGTGTGGTAGATATTACTGAAAGAGGGAGGACTGGAGGAGTTTCAACAGATCGGGATGGATTCAGAATCTGGAGGTGCAGAGACAGTCAGCTGTGTCAGGGCAGAAGGTAGTTACAGAATCAGGAGCACTATCGGGACTAGAGGATGTTACACAGCTGGTTAGGCATTGGATTAGGTTACACAACAGGGAACATTGTAGGGACTGGAGCAAAGAAAAGAGATGGGCAGGGTTGTCAATGCTGGAGAACGTTGGAGATATAGTGAACACTGTAATGGCTGGGGTTTATGGAGATACTGCGATCTGTCAGAGCAGGAGGAGTTTAGTAATGCTGATTGTTGTATGGACTGGAGGAGATTGCAAAGATTAGGTTTCTATGGATCAGAGTAGTTGCAGGGAAGGGAAGAGCCGTAAAGATTTGAGAATTATTTTATAGAGAGGAAAGGTTATCCAGAGAAAGAAGGTTTATATGGCCTGTATGAGTTACAGAGATAAGGAGGGCGACTTTGGGTGATGGAGGTTGCAGAGATTAGAATGAATCACACAGGATCGACAAGGTTACAAACACAGGATATTTATGGACTTGGAGGATTCTCAAGACATCACACTGAATTGCACAGATGCCTTATAGCACAGAAGGGTGTTGTTTGGCCAATCGTGGTTACACCAGCTCTTCAACTGAACTCTTTGCTGAATAATGATCTCCTTCTTCCTTCACATCCTTACATGATATTTTTTCTATCAATTATCATCCAAACGCCTCCTGAATGCTTCAGTCAAACATGCATCTAAGTGCATCTTAACAATTTGTGGAGATCTTTTTCCAGGAGGAAATCCTCTTTCTAATTTCGATGCAGCCTTATTCCATCTTTTAACACGCTCATTATGAGGGGCCCACATGAGGATTCTGGGATAGTTCTATGGTGGATCTCAGTCTTCCCATAATTCGCCTCTGCTCTTCCATCTCCCTCTGAACCTCCAGCATTCCTCGTGGCTCCCAATTCGATTCTCCATCTGACACAAATTCTATTGTTCTTCACTGTCACCGAGGGAGCATTGGGTTTGTTTATCCTGCCGTTCCTATTTGAGGGACCATTCCTCGACTGGAACCAAGCCATCTACTCTTTCCAGGGAGCCCATGGTTCACTTTATCTTTTTCTGACCAAATTGGTGTTCCAGTCAAACCTTCCCGGTTTCATTCTTGCCCTATTGAAGGCTGCTCTCAGTCAACTAATGTTTCTCACTCTCAATTATTGTATATCATTCTCTACCATCATCCTGAACTTTACAATAAAATGATCGCTGTGCCCCAACACCATCCCCTACTGACACTGAATCCACTTGCTCCACCTTTTTCCAAGGACCAGGTCCAACAGTACATGCTCTCTTGTGCTGGACACATAGTCCTGCTGTACGTTCTCCTCCATGTAATCCAGGAATACTCGAACCTCGTGTCCCTGCAACACCAATAACACAGTCAATATATGGATAAATTAAGATTCTCAATATAACTAACCTGTAGTACTGTCATCGCTCTCAAATGCACCTGCATAATTATTCTCTCCATCACTTCTTTGGTTGCTGGTTTACAGACTTTACCTCACAGAGTAATTGTACACTTTGTGTTCTGTAGCTCCAGCCAAATTAATTCTGTCCTTGGACGAATCCTCTTTCTCTTGGACTCCTTAACTCATGCTAATCTAAACCATTACTTCTCCCTTTATCCCTTCCCTTCACTTCTATCATTTTGGAATCCTTTATCTCCAGCAATATTTAACACCCATTCCTGCCATTCCTTGAGCCAGATTTCCATACAACAATCTGCATCGGGAACTCCCCAAACTCCAATTATTCACGTCCATGCAGAGTTCCTCAGATTAAGGCTTCTTTTTTTTTACTCCATCTTCCAGTAATAAACTTGTTAATGCAAATTAATACCAGCTGTATGTCCCATTATTTTGAGAATCCGGGTAGTCTCCTCTACTATTCGTTTTTGGGATCCTAAGCACACGCCAAGTTATTTTCAATCCCTCCCAAACACCCTGTAAGAAATTCAGTCCCACCTCTGTCACGTTAGCCCATCCACCCTGCACAATTGCTGCCTTCCTCAGAACGAGTACCAATGTCCCAGGAGTCTGAAGCCCTTCCTGCTGCAACATCGTTCCAGTCAATCACTCATCGACCTAAAACTCCAAGTCCTGTTCTCACTTGTTCACGGTACTGGGAGTATTCCAGGGATTGCTACATTTGAGTTCCCGCTTGCTAACCATCCACCGAGCTCCCTAAATTCTGATTCCCAGACTACTTCACCCTTCCTACCCAGGTCATTCCTACCAACATGGACGTGACCTTGGACTGCTCACTGTATCCCAGATGAATGTCGTGCAGACACCGCGACATTTTTAACCCAACTATCCTGGAATTCCAGACACACTGACATCTTCTTCAATTTCCTGACCCACCCCAACGTCTCCCCCGTGTCTATTGCTCCTCCTTCCTTCTCCCTCCCCTCCTGTACAGTCAGGCTGCTTGTGGGGTCACAGACATGGCTCTGACTGCATTCCTCTGAGCAGTCAGCACCTTCATCAGCTTCCAAACTGGAAAACTGAATTGGGAGGGAGATATCAGGATATTCCTGGAATCCCTGATTATTGCTCTTCGATTGCCTAGTCCCCCATTCCCTTCCTTATTCGAGGCTGTCATGTCTGCAGGGTAATTTGTTCTGTGTGTGTGCTATCCCCCATCTCTCAGCATCTCAGTCTCAAGTCACTGACTGATCTCCAAGACCCTGTCTTCATCTAGGACACAAACAGGGGCTATGACTTCACGATGTAACAGAACACATTTTCCATCTGACAAATATGTCTTGCCATGTCCTAAAATGCAACATGTCTCGAGTAACTTACTTAATTACTTAAAATGAAGTTGACATCCGGGAAATGATAATATGGTTAAGTCCCTTATTCAACTGTGGCTTACTGAGGATAATTTACTATATTGGTTCAGAATTTCACATCTCCCTCTTATTTCTGAGTTCCATCCTTACTTCAGAAGTTGAAAAAATAAATTTGCTGACTTACAGCAATTAACTAACAGTCGCTAATAATGGTGTATTTATTAGCCAATAAACTTACAGCCTTTTCTGTGATGGCTCTTGCACTTCTTCCAAACTCAGTGCAGGCAGGTCCCAGCAGCAGAAACTTATCTCTGCGCCTCACAGGTACTTGTAATCCTCCAGCTCCCACTCCACTCTGCTCCCTCACAGGGTCACCGTCTCTGTGACTCCCAGGTGTGACTAGGCCACGATCCTCAGTGCTGATGTATATCCTCCCATTTGGTGCCTCTGTAACTCCCAGTTGTGAGTGAGCCTCAAGCACCTGATCCAAGTTGCTCCCTCACACGGTCACTCCCTCTGTGACTCGGTGCTGATTTTGAACCTCCTGCTCTGCTGCTTCTCCAACTCCAAGTCCTAGTCAGCCTTGATCCTCGCTGCTGATTTATATTCTCCCAATCTTTGCTGCTCTCTCTCAGGTTCTCTCCCTTAGTGACTCCCAGCCCAGGTAATGGTAAGGCCTCAAGCCTCAGCTGAGATTTATGCCATCCCATTCCGCATTGCTCTCTTACAGGATCGTCGCTGTGCCTGGAAGACAATGGAAAAGAGAAGGATTAGACAGAGCAGAGGCTGTTATAGTGATTGACGGAGATGTATAGGATGGAACAGGTACTCTGTGGAGCTAGGCAGACCTGCAGCAAATAAATAAGTTTACTGGAAGATACAGAGAGAGTTACAGACACTGAGGAAGACAAAGGAAATAGAGAGATGGTGGCTTGTTCAGGATGGAGCTTAGTAGCGTCAAAAGGGCCTTTTTCTGAGCTGCTTACAGAGATGTGTAGACTTCAACAAGTACAAATTGACAGTCAACAAATGAGGAGGTGCAGAGAATGGGAGCATTACAAATAGTGGGACTTTAGGGATTGGAAGTCCTGAGGCGGATAAGGAAGATGAAAAGTGCCAATTAAGCACATTCAACCAATTTCAATTAAAGAGATTTAGGGAGGGAACCTGTGCTGTCATTGATTACAGTTATATGGAGAGTTACAGAAACTAAAGAGTTGACAAATTTACAAAGGGAGAGATTTTAGGTGATCAGAAGTTAAAACAGAATAAAGAAACTTTAGAGCTCTCTCGCACAGATGGGAATGGAGAAGGTGAGATATTCTGAGGAACTGCAAGAGTTATAAGTGGGGGAGGATGTCAGATATAAAAGGGAGAGCTGCATTGTCTGTGTGCAGTTCGAGACATGAGGAGTGTTGTAGCGCCTGCTGGAGGCTACATGGATAACAACAGTTCAAACGGCTGGTGCAGTCACTCAAGAAGGGAGGGTTGTAGGGACTGGAGATTACACAGATGGGGTGAAATTGGAGATGCAGGAGTTTATGGAGAAAGGGAGGATTGCAGGGACTGGAGATTACATGGATTGGGGTGGTAGTTGGAGCTGCAGGAATTAATGGAAGATTGTTGGTGCTGCGAATTACATTAACACGGACAATAGTTGGAGCTGCAGGAGAGAGTGAGATAGGGAGGGTTGAAGGGGCTGGATCAGTTCACACAGCCATGGAAAATTGTGGGGATTGGATGAGCCAGAGATGCTGAGGGTTGTAGGGCTGCAGGCATTCAGAGAGTTAGCGACGGCTGTGAAGGCAGGTTTGCAGCATTCCCATCAGTTACACAGAGATGTGGAGTGCTGTTCTGGAGGAGGTTACAGAAATCAACAGGGTTGCAGTTACTGGAAGATAGTACAAAGATTGTTAGCTGTCGTATTTAAGGAGGTTACAGCGACAGGATGCATTGAGGAGTTGGAGCCTGCTACAGGTGGTAAACATGCTACAAGTGATCAATATCCTTATATCGATCAGGGGGATTGGAAGCTCTGAAGATAAAGAATGAGAATTGCAGTAACTGAAGAATATCACAGAGATGGGCAGTAACATATGAGTTAGAAGAGTTATAATATGAGATGAGCTGTATTCAATGGAGTCAGGAAAGATACAGGGAGATCTGAAGGGACTACAGGTGACCAAAAGGATAGTGAGGCTTCTCAGTGTAGGATTGGGGCAGTTTACGCAGACAGGGAGTATTTTATGGAATGGCGTTATTTACAGAGATTATGAAGCTGTATAGAATTGAGGAAGGAACTTGGAAGGCTGTAGTTAATGAAGACATTTTTTGATGTCGGACGCTGCGGTTCTGGAAGTTGTATGGACCGGAAAGCTGGACAATCTGTCAGAGTTTACAGAGACAGGAACAGCAATAGATCCTGGAGACACTAACACAGATAGGGAGTATTGCACACACTGGAGGAGGTGTCTGCTTTCGGGATGGTTGTAGGGGAGGGTAACATTGACACAGATGGGGGTAAGAGCTGGAGAATGTTATGGAGATGATTAGATTGGTGGGGGGACTGGAGGAGCTGACATTGACAGGGCGGATGACAGCGACAGGAGAATATTACATGGATAGTAAGTGTTGTAGAAACTGAGCAGGAGAGTCACAAGCATTGGAGTTGGTTCCACAGATCGGGGCGTTGCATGGACCTGAGAGGATTAGGCAGATCGGGAGGATTGTAGGATGTCCACATTTTCAGAGTGTTTCAGGACTGGAAAAGGTTACACACTTAAGGAGGGATGTTGGAGCTGTGGGAGTTCACAGAGACTCGGAGGTTTGAAGGGTTTGGAGCTGTTTATGGATAGAGGGATATATTTAGGGACAGTAATATTATACGCAAAGTGAGAGATTAGATTAGGTGCCATACATCATGGGAACAGGCACTTCAGTCCAACAATTCCACACCAACTCTCCAAAGAGTAACTCACCCAGACACATTTCTCTCTGACAATGCATCTAACATTATTGGCAATTTAGAATGGCCAATTGACCTGTCCTGCACATCTTTGGACTATGGGAGGAAACTGGAGCACCCGTAGGGAACCCATGCAGACACAGGGAGAATGTGAAAACTCTACTCAGACAGTCACCAAACGCTGGAATCGAACCAGGGTCTCTGGTAGTGTGAGGCACCATTGCTCACCACTGAGCCACCGTGCTGCCCCAAATTGCAGAACTACACAAAGAGAGAGTGTTTGAGGTGCTGGGAGGACTGTAGGGAATTAAGGAGCAAACAAAGATGTGGAGTGCAATTGTGGCTTGAAAAGTGTCTGGAGGTGTTAATACAGATAAGGATGTCGTTAGTAATGGGAGAAGCTTACTGTATCATGTGGTGCTATAGGCCAGGAGGCAGGAGTGTTATATGGCTTGCAGAAGATATCAATGATATCATGTTTTCTTGGGGCTTGAGGAAGGTACACAGGTGTGTACTTTGGTACAGGCTGAAGGAATTTACAGAGACGGGGCACTGTAAGTATTGTGCATGACGACAGAAATAGGTATTATTGTACTGAGTGCCGGATGTGATTAATGAGATTGGGCATGTTATCGACACTGGAGCAATTTACACATAGGGAGAGTCGTCAGCATTTCAGTAGGTTTGAAATATACAGCAGGAATGTGGGAGGAGTGGAGGTTATAGCAACAGTATTTTTTTTAATTACAAGCAATCAAGACACTGGCGCAAATGAGTTGGCCTGAAAGGCATGTCTCCTTGCTGTAGACTCTATCACACGACAAGAGTCAGTGTGAGGGTGGAATATAGAACAGAAAGATCCCAGGTTTGAATACGATCTCCTTGGGGGAGGCCTACTTTCCCCTCTGTTGTACGGATCCTCACGAAGATAGCACAAGTCTGGGTTGATAACTTTCAATTTCCTGTATTCACATAGGATGGCTCAGTACAGCAGAGATGAAAGTAAACAAGTGGGTGGGGTATGAGCCTGGGACCATCAAGCTCCGTATTCATGCTTCAAGACTGTACCTATGTCATGTCTCCCGGACCAAACTTCGATCCCTTAAATGCACTCTGCTCTGTTCACTGTGAGTGATCTTACCTCACTGCAGGATTTACTGAAGGCTCCAGATCTCACTTACCATCTCTCTGTCTGACCAACTGTCTTCAATGTGGTGATGACCAAAGCAGTAATTGGGAATTCTGCTGAGTCAGGAGCATCCTGAGTCCCTACAGGAGACAGAGAAACAGACAGAATGGGTACTAGACTGTTATACAAGGAGAATGGCACTGCGTCCCACAGAGATCTGGAAAATCCCAGTCTCCATCCCTGGCCTGTCCTGCTGCGTCTCTCTGGAGTGGAGAATTCTGTTGGCTCAGGATCTGGAGTAGCTGCAAAAGGTGCAGTCACCTGAATCAGTTAAACATAGAACATAGAACACAGACAAATACAGCACAGTACAGTCCCTTCGGCCCTCGATGTTTCGCCGACCGAAGCCTACCTAACCTACACTAGCCCAATAACCTCCATATGCTTGTCCAATGCCCGCTTAAATGACCATAAAGAGGGAGAGTCAGTGTTTGGTCAGTGTTTCTTTGAATAACGCATTGTACAAATAGCAGGGATATTTGTATCATTGTCCTTCGTATTTCCACTGGGCGTAGGTAGCTGAGGGGTGACCTTATAAAGATTTATAAAACCATGAGGCGAACAGGTAAGTTTATTGGCCAATATCTTTACCCCAGGGCAGTAGAGTCCATAACTAGATGGGTTTGAACTGCAGAATGAAAGGTGGTTAGCAATTATGGAAAGTGTGAAAATAGGTGAGTCCCCCGGGCCGGATTGGATTTATCCTCGGATTCCCTGGGAAGCCAGGAAGGAGATCACAGAATCTTTGGCTTAGATCTTTATGCCGTCATTGTCTACAGAGAGAGCGTCAGAAGGCTACTGGATAGCAAATGTTGTCCCCTTGTCCAAGAAGGGAAGTAGAGCTGTGAGCTCTTCTTCAACTCTGGGTAAAGTGTTGGAAAGGCTTGTAAGGGATATGATTGATAATCATCTGGAGATGAATAACTTGATGAGGTATAGTCAACACGGTTTTGTGAAGGGTAGGCCATGCCTCACTAACCTTATTGAGTTATTTAAAAAGGCGGATGAGAGGAAAGCAGATGATGTCGTGTATATGGATTACAGTAAGGCATGTGTTAAGGTTCCTCACGGTAAGCTATTGCATACAGTGCGGGTGCATGGGATCGAGGGTGATTTAGCAGTTTGGATCAGAAATTAGCTCGCTGAAAGAAGACAGAGAATAGTGTTTCATGGGAAATACCCGTCCTGGAGTTCAGTTACTAGTTAGTTAAGCCCGAATCTGTTTTGGGTTTAATGTTGCTTGTCATTTATGGAAATGATGTGGATGAGGGCATTAAAGGATGGGTTAGTAAATTTGCGGATGACACGAAGGTCAGTAAAGTTGGAGATAATGATGAAGGATGCTGTCGGGTACAGAGAGTCAGAGATAAGCTGCAGAGCTGGACTGAGAGTTCACAAATGGACTTTAATGTGTAAAGTATGAAGTTATTCATTCTGAAATGAATAACAGGAAGACAGAGTACTAGGCTAGGAGTAAGTTTCTTTGTATTGTAGATGAACAGATAGATCTCTGTGTTCAAGTACGTAGATCGTTGAAAGTTGCCACCCAGGCTGATAGGGTTGTTAAGGAGGCATTAAGTGTGTGAGCTTTTATTGGTAGAGGGATTGAATTTCGGAACCGTCAGATCATGCTGCAGCTGGACAAAACTCTGGTGCGGCCACATTTGGAGTGTTGTGAACAGTTTAGGTCACCACATTACAGGAAGGATGTGGAAGCTTTGCAAAGGGTTCAGAGAAGATATACTAGGATGTCATCTGGTATGGATGGAATGTCTTATAAGAAAGGCTGAGGAAATTGAAGCTGTTTTCGTTCAAGAGAAGACGTTTTCATGCCTAATAATTGAGACAAATAAGGTATTGAGAGGGTTAGATGGGTAGGGCAATGAGAACTTTTCCCTCGGATGGCGATGCCGAGCACGAGGGGAGATAGATTTAAATTGGTGGGTGATAGATATAGGACAGATGCTAGAGATAGTTTCTTTACTCAGAGTAGTAGGGGCATGGACTCGCCAAGTTCAAGGGCATTTAAATGGTCATTGGGCAGAATTGGAATAGTGTTGGTTAGATGGGCTTTAGATATGTTCCACAGGTTAGTGCATCATCGAGGGCCGAATGGCCTGTACTGCACTGTCATGTTCTATGTTCTGGAGGGCATGAATATGAGGTGAGAGAGGAAAGACTTAAAAGGGAGTGGAGGCGAATACTGTTTAGACAGAGGATGGTGCAGGGATGGAATGAGCTTCCAGGAGAAATGGTAGAGAAAAATACAATGACAACATGTAAAAGACACTTAGGCAGGTACATGGAGAGGAGAAGGTTTGAAGGGATATGGGTCAAATGCAGCGAAACGCGACTTTTTCAAGGACTCTGACCAGCATGGACTGGTTGCATTGAAGGAACCATTTCTGTGCTCCATGACTCTGTCTCCAGTTATTGGTGGAGGAGACTACTGAGATAAGACATGTTGAAGACACTGAAGCAAGTTACAGACAGAGGGATGACAGACTGGAAAGTGGTAAATTTCAAACATGTCGAGGGACTATAAGAAATGGAGGAGGTTACAGCGATAATACTTGTAGGAATTAAAAAAAATATTGAAGAAACTGGCCCACAAGACATGCCGTAGATACAGTGTTGCGGAGCAGTAAGTCTTAGTATTTGGTAGTAAGTCTGTACTGTTCTCCCCATCCAGCACTGTATCTGTGTCAGGTCTTGTTAGCCGATGTATGGAGCCCTCGCATTGCTCTCTGCTCTGTGCACTGTGAGTGATATCACCAGACTGCTGGAAGATGTCAGGTTCACACAATAGTGTCGGAAGAACGGGTTTAACATGATGATGCACTGGTATAACTGGTCAGGGATGCATGTATCCAAAACCTCAGCTAATTCAGTGGAGGTGGGTTTGTATCCCACCATCAGAAATGGTGGAATTTGAAATCAATAATTTTAAAAATAGTAATTATCGTTTCATAAATAGGTATGAAACCCTTGCTGATATACAGAAAACCTAAACATTTGTCCTTGAGAGAAAGACATCTGCCCATCCACACGCAAAGTGATTGCCTCTCAATTACCCTCTGAAATGGCCGAGCAAGTTATTCAGCTCAAGGGCAGCTATGGCTGGGCAGGAAAGGCTAGTCAGCCAGAAACACCCACATCACATACATGATTTAATAAATAATCCATTTGGAACGTCCCACTGGAAATATACTGGGACTAGTGTCGTGGCCAATCATGTTAGTAGGTTTATGGACAGGGCTTTAAACTGACAGAGAGGATGCAGGGACAGGGTTCAGGTGAAAGGAGCTTTCCAAATCAAAATAGAAAAGGTGAAGCATCGGAACAGTATGGGGATGTGGCTGAAGGCAAGCAGAAAGGAACAGGATGGGACAGAGTTTAACAAAAACTGTACATCAGCAAATCAGTTTGTGATATGAGATTGTGGGAAAGAGGAAATCATGTTTTTTTTGGAATGGACAAAGTCTCTGCAACAAGGTAGATGGATTTGTGACACAGATGAAAGGTATTTAGGCACCAGGGAGACATGGTTACAGGGCGAACAAAAGGTGGAACATAAATCTTCAATGGTTCACAACACTGCGGAAATTCAGGCAAAATGGACAACGTGAACAATAAAAGATAACAAAGGTAACACAGAGGAAGTATTTGGCCTCAGATCATGAAGTAGAGTCAGTCTGAATGTAAATTCTGCCTACGACTTGCCAAGGACACAAGCAGCAGAACAGTTTTCGGCCACCGAACAGCATTTCATTGCTCACCACTGCATTAAGCAGGAATTCATTGGAATTTTTAACAAAGATATTGTGATAATTTTGAGATATTTCAATATTCGCATAATCTGGGACAGTCACACTGACAAGAGTGATACTGGAAGAGGAGTTCAGAGAATTTTTTCAATTTCTTTGAATAACACATTGTGCAGCTGGCTGGGAATGTAACTATCTCAGAGCGACCGTTGTGTGATGAACCTTAGTGCATGAGTACTGTCACCTGGAGAGATCCTCTGGGAAATTGTGATAAAGTGCAGTTTAAAGAAATATAAAGTTTTCAAATAAATCACAGAAAATACAAGCTACAACTAGAAAGAAAAATCGCCGATTACATGAGTTTGAGAGGAGAACTGACCAAGGTAAACAGGCTAAACAGACTGAAACATATGTTTGTAAATGAACAGTGGAAAACCTTTGAAGGAAGGATATTCCGTTGAAACAGACAAAACCTCAGAAAGAATTTCCCACACGGCCCTCACTCAGGACAAAATGGATCAAATTAGATTATCAGGCTTAGAAGATCACCTAAAGTTTTTAAAAGCCTGAAGTGAGAGTGTGTTTTATGAGTAAGTTTTATGGGGATTGCAAATGGTCTGCAAGCAGGAGGAGGGCAGTGGGAAGGGGAATCATTGTCAGGGTTTATTGACACTATAGGAACAGGGAGAGGTGAAGGTTGTGGAGGTGTTGAGAGTATTACAGAGAGTGGTCAGGGCCTGAAGGGTGTTACAAAGCCAGGACGGATTGCTGCAGCTGGAGGTGTTTGCAGAGGTAGGGAGGGACATATGTATATTCATTTATTCATTCATGCGATGTGGGTGTCACTGATTGGACCAACATTCTTTGTCCCCACTGATATTCACCGAGAGGGCAGCTCAGAGTCAGCCACATTGCTGTTGGTCTTGAGTCACATGTAAGCCAGAGCAGGTTAGAGTGTCAGATGTCCTTCCCTAAAGGATGTAAGTGAACCAGATGCATTCATCCGACTGATCAACAATGCTTTTATGGTGACCCCACCAATGTCTTGTACAGCCAAACCTGACATCCCAACTGCTATTACCAATGCTGTGCCCAATGAAGGTAACCATCCCAAATAGATGCTTTAACCAGTCTGTCTACCTGTGACACCACATTCAAAGAACTGTATACCTCCATCCCTGGGTATCTGATTGACAACACTACCCCGGGCCCGAAAATTAACTGTACAAGTCCCACTCTGTTTTGTTTCACCAAAATGGAACACTTCACATTTATCTAATTAAACTCCATCTGCTATTCTTCAGCCCACTGTCCCAGCAGTACTGTTCATCCTGTTGGATCACAGATAACCTTCTTCACTGTCCACTTTACCACCAATTTCAGTGTTACTCCAAAAACTTACTGACCAGGAAACCAATATTCCATTCCTGACCATTTATCCAAATGATATAGATGCATCCAGTTAGAAAAACAACATGTCTCCCATCACCCTCTGTCTCTTACCATCAAGCCAATTTTGGATCCAGTTCACTAGCTCCTCCTTAATGCCATATCCTTTTACATTGATGTGAGCTTATTACTCAGTTTACTATACGGAACATACGGAACAGTACAGCACAAGACACTTCGGCCAGGATGTCATGCCAACTTTTTTATCCGACTGTAAGATCAAACTAACTACGTACCCTTCATTTTACGATCATACATGTGCCTATCCAAGAGTCTATTAAATGTACCTAATGTATCTAACTTTACTCCCACTGCTGGCAGTGCATTCCACCCACCCGCCACTTTCTGTGTAAAAAGCCTACCTCTGACATGTCCCCTTAACCATTCTTCAATCGCCTTCATATTATGCCACCACATAATAAATATTTATGCCAACCATAAAATAAGTCTCGCACTATTCACTGTCTACGTCTCACACTATCTTGTTCACCGCGACCAAGTCACCCCTCACCCTTCTTCACACCAATGAGAAAAGCCTTAGCTCCTTCAACCTTTCTTCATAAGACATGCCCTCCAGTCCAGGCAACAACCTGGTAAACCTCCTTTTTAACCTCTCTAAAGCTTCCAGATCCTTCCGGTAATGAGGGGACCAGAACTGAACACAATATTCCAAGTGGGATCTAACCAGGGCTCTGAAGAGCTGCAGCATACTCTCATGGCTTTAAAACTCAATAGCCCAGCTGATGAAAATCAACACAACAGATTCCTCCTTATCAACCCTATCAGCCTGGGTGGCAACTTTGAGGGATCTATGTGTATGGAACCCAAGATTCCTCTGTCCCTCCACATTGCCAAGTCTCCCGCCTTAACCCTTTAATATAAAATCAAGTTCGACATTCCGAAATGAATCACTTCACACGTTTCCAGGTTGAACTCCATATGTCACTTCTCAGCCCAGCTCCGCATTCTGCCAATGCCCTGTTACAACCCACAACAGCCCTCCACACTATCCACCACTCCACCAACCTTCATGACAGTGGCAAACTTACGAACCCACTCTTCCACTCACACATCCAAGTCATTTATAAAAATCACAAAGAGCAGAGTTCCCAGAACTGATCGCTGGAGAACACCACTGGTCACCAAGCTCCAGGCTGAATGCTTTCCATCTTTCAACCCCTTCTGTTTTCTGTGAGGCACGAATTCTGTATCCAGACAGGCAGGTTTCCCGGTAACCCATGCCTCCGTAATTTCTGAATGAGCCATAAACGTGTTGTATCACATTCTCCAGGGATTCAATAATATTTGTGAGGCATGACCTGCCCCTTACAAAGCAATGCTGACGATCTCTCATCAAACTATGAATCACAATTCCTGTCTCTCAGAGTCCTCCCCAATAATCTGCACACCACAGACATAAGACTGATAGGTCTGTAATCCCAAAGATTATCCCCATTTCCTTTCCTGAACAAGGGAATAACATTTTCCTGCCTCCAATCATCTGGTATGTCTCCAGTGGACTGCAAGGGGGAAAAGGTCATTGCGAAAGGCGCAACAATCTCTTCCCTCGCTTCCTGTAGTAACTTTGGACATATCCCTTTGGGTGCAGCAGATTTATCTATTCTTATGTTTTACAAAATTCTCAGCACATCCTCCTTCTTAACATCAACCTGTAAACATGTATCGTTCCTTTTCATGCTGTCCTCACAAATGTCAACGTAGTACATACTGAGGCATATTATCAATTAAGTACCTCCCCTACCTCCTGTGACTCCAGACACAAGCTCCCTCCACTGTCCCTTATCAGCCGTACCCTTACTCTGGCCATGCGCTTTTTCCACATGTCAGTGGAGAATGCCTTACGGTTTTCCTTAATCCTTCCCAAAAATGCTTTTTCATGCCCCCTTCGAGGTGTCCTCAGTCCATTCTTCAGTTCCTTCCTTGTGACTTCAGAGAATCCCCACAGGAGGGAAACAGGCCATTTGGCCCAACACCTCGAAAGAGTTTCCCAACCAGACCCATTCCCCCAACATATTACTCTACATTTTCCCTGACTAAAATGCCAAACCTACACATCCTTGAACACTCTGGGTAATTTAGTACAGCTGAGTCACCTAAACTGCACATCTTTGGGCTGTCGGTGGAAAGCGAAACACCGGGAGGAAACATACCCAGACGATGGGAGAATATGCAATCTCCATATACAGTCGCCGGGTGCTGCAATTAAAATCAGGTCCCTGGTGCTATGAGGCAACAGTATTAACCACGGAGACACCGTGCTGCCCCATGTATTCCTCTAGACGTCTATTTGATTCTTGCTTCCTCAGTCTTAAGTCAGCTTTCTTCTTCCTCTTGAGTAGACGTTCTACGTCCATTAGAACCTTGTCAAATGCTTTGCTGAAGTCCATGTGGACAACATTGACTGCTCTGCCTTCTATCTCTTGGCAATCTCCTCATTCCTGATGAAGGGCTCCGGCCTGAAATGTCGATTTTCCTGCTCCTCGGATGCTGCCTGACCGGCTGTTCTTTTCCGGCAAGAGTTAACCCGGTGTGTGAAACACTGTTATCCACTCACAATGTCATGCTGACTATCTTGTATCAGCCCTTCCCCTTCCGAATTTACTTAGCTCCTTTCTCTCAGAAGTTCCTCCAACAACTTAGCCATCACTGGGCTGTAATTACCTGGCTTTTCCCTGTAGCCTGAAGTGATGGAATAGCATTAGCCGCCCTCCAGTCTTCCGACACCTCACTGTATCTGTTGATAATGTAAATACCTCTGTTAGGGACACTGCAATCTCTTCCTTAGCTTCCCACAGTGTTCCAGGATCTACCTAATGAGCTACTGAGGATTGATCGACCGACATTTGTTTTAAGATTCCAGCGCTTTCTCTTTTCTGTTGAGGATTCTTTCCAAGACATCGATATTTATTTCCCCAAGTTCCTGAGCTTCCTTGTCTTTCTCCACAGTAAATTCTGACAACACTATTTTGTCTAATATCTCACCCATCTCCTCTGGTTCCACACATAGGTGACTTCATTGATCTTTATCGGGCCCTATTCTCTCCCAGGTTCCTCTTTAGCCCTTCTTGAAACTTGTGCAAAGTCTTCTGAAAATGCAAATAATCCGTTCCCTCCGGGCCACCACACATCTCTGACACCCTTATCTACTCTGCCATTTATATTCATACCAACAAATAAAATCCAACAGGCTCAATAACAAATTCTCTTTTTTAAAATGAATTTCTAAGGGTCCAGTTATTGTTTATTCTCATATCCTGTCTAACACATTTCAGCTCCCGACTTACTATCAGGCTAACACTATTTGGTTTCAGACTGCCAGCAGAATGGGTTGTGGGAGTTCTTGCTTATCAAGATAGAAGAGGTAGCTTACAAGGTCATCAGGTAATAGAGAAGGCAAATCAAATACTGGCATTTATTACAAAGGGAATGGCGTCAAAAAAGAGGGAGATCTAGAGTAAGGTACAATCAGACAACACCTGGAATATTATGAAGATTCTGAGTGCCCGAAGGAACGAAATTGTCACATTGGAGGCAGGCCAGAGAAGGGTCACTCGGCTGATCCTGCAAATGGAGAGATTTTCTAATGAGAAGAGGTGGAGTCGACTGAGGTTGAACCCATTGACATTCAGAAAACATGAGAGAGAAGTTGAATGAAACATTCAAGATTCTGGGACGCTTTGACAGGTTAGATGCTGGGAAGTTAGAAAACAGAAAAAGTACAGCACAGGCTGTATAGGTCCTTCGTCCCACCATGGCTGCGCTGCCAATGATGCTATTCTAAACTAGTCCCATCTACCTGCACATGGTCCATATCCCTCTATTCTCTGTCTGTTCATGTTTCTGTTGAAAATCCACTTCAATGCTTTGCTCATATTGCTGCTTCTCCGACCTCCCTCAGTAACTTCCACTCTCTACGTTAGAAAAACGTGCCTCACACATCTCTTATAAACTTCCTCTTTCTCACCTTAAATCTATTATTTGAAACTTACACATTGGAAAAGAGATTCCGACTATCCACATGATATGCCCCTATCCTAATTTTATTTTCCTGTATCTGGTCGCCTGTCAGCTTCTGATACTCTCACAAAACAATCCAACTTTGTTTAATTTCCTCTTATATCTAACACCCCCTTCAAAAACCTAACAAGGGCAATGTGCTGATAAACCCCTTTTGCACCCTCTCCAAAGCCTCCACATCCTTCCTATTGTGTGGAAATAAGAAATGCACACTGCACTCCACATCTGGCTAAACAAACGTTTTATACATTTACAACATCAGATGTAAACCACTATACTCAACGTTGTGACCGATGAAGGCCAGTGTTCCATTTTCTTTCCTTCCCATCTGAAACACTTCTGTCGCCATTTTCAGGGAGTTACTTACTTGTACCAAGATCCTTCTGTATATCAATGTCCCGCAGGACACTAACTTTAATCTGAATTTGACATGACCTCAGACTTTTCCAGCTTAAACTCTATTTGTCATTTCTCTGCACATCTTTCCAACTGATCTGTAACATCATGCAACTTTTGCTCATGAACTCAAACTCCATCAATTTTCATGTCATGTGCAATGATTATCTCTGTCACTTCCTTTTGTTTCAATGGTGTGAGAATCTGTCACCAGAGGGCATAAAACACCAGCAAGGGCTCACCCATTTAAGATGGAGATGAGGACGAATGTCTTCATTCAGAGGGTAGAGACTCTGTGGGAATTCCTGACTGCAGGGGGCTGTCGAGGTTTGGTCATTAAGAATATTTACAACAGACTTGGTCAGATTTTAATTAATCAGGGAAGTGGAAAAGGCAGGTAATTAGAGTGGAGAATCATTAGATCAACCATGATATGACTGAAAGATAGAGCATACTCAATGGGCCAAATGGCTTAATTCCGCTCCTCCATCACATGGTCTGAACTCAAATTCAAAATGTCCTGCATAACATTATGGGGCTTGGCTCACAAAACACCTTTATAATGGGATTTTATTTGATGAATAGGTAGATATTTATTATTACATAGCCCTTGATCTACAAAATACAATTTTGTTGATGGATCCTTGATGTGATGCAATAGAAAAACATCTCGTATACAATCCAGGTTTCCATCCATTACAGCCCTGATACTCATTAGTTATCCAGTCGGGATGGAGACTACTGTCACACACATTTACTGTACTGTCTTTGTTACAAGTACTTTCAGTATCCCGACTATAATCATATTGAGATTACCATCACTGTTTGGTTCCTATGAAAGAATTCCTGCTAAGGGCTGCTACTGCTTGGTTATTCTAAGCTCCACTCAAATAAGATTCCAAATCTTGATCTTCACTTCCACATGAATATCGCATTACTGAGTTCACCTCATCCTTTCTTCACAACTTGTTGGCTTTTTGCCTAGCCTGCCTCGATCCCACAAAACCCTTCAGTATTCACTTACCTGCGATGCCCATTCTGCAGCAATATCTCCGGAATGACAGTTCGATCATATCTGTTCCTTTATGGTAAATGCAGGGAGTCGTTCCTCAGTAGTGGGGAGTTGAACAGAAGGATAGAGGTTACAGAGACAAGGAGGCTTACAGGGGATCGAGGATGTTCGAGTTAAACAGAGTTACATCTGGTTAAGTACGTCAGTGGGACAAAGGGGTTTGTGGATAGGAGGAATTTACAGAGAGAGAGGGAACTGGGTTAGATTCTGGGATAGGGATAGGGATGGATATAGGTTAGAGGCAGGCAGACTGATAGGCACAGACAGAGGGTCAGAGAGGCATAGGCATAGAGTCAGTATGGAAACAGACCCTTCAGTCCAACCCATCCATGATGAATAGATAGCCCAACCCAATCTCGTCCGACCTGCCAGCACCTGGCCCATATCCCTCCAAACGCCTCCAATTCATATACCCATTCAAATGCCTCTTAAATGTTGCAATTTTACCACCTTCCACCACTTCCACTGGCAACTCATTCCATACACGTACCACCCTCTTTGTGAAAAAATTGTCCCTTAGGTCTCTGTTATATCTTTCCCCTCTCAACCTAAACCTATGCTCTCTAGTTCTGGAATCCCCGAGGCCAGGGAAAAGACTTTGTCTTTTTACCCTGTCCATGCCCCTTATAATTTTGTAAACATCTATAAGGTCACCCCTCAACCTCCAACGCTCAAACCTGTTCAGCCTCTCCCAACATCTCAAATACTCCAACCCTGGAAACATCCTTGTAAATCTTTTCTGAATCTTTCAAGTTTCACAACATTTTTCCGATAGGAAGGTGACCAGAATTGCACGCAATATTCCAACAGTTGCCTAACCAATGTTCTGCACACAACATGACCTCCCAACGTTTGTACTCAATACTCTGACCAATAAACAAAAGCATACCAAACGCCTTCTTCACTATCCTATCTAACTGTGACTCCACTTTCAAGGTGCAATGAACCTGCACCCCAAGGTCTCTTTGTTCAGCAATTCCGCCTAGGACCTTACCATTAAGTTTATAAGTCATGCTAAGATTTGCTTTCCACAGAAGTGAGTCTCACTTCTGTTGTGGGCAAAGTCTTAGAGAGAATTGTAAGGGATAGGATTTATGAACATCTGGATAGGAATAATGTGATCAAGGATAGTCAGCATGGTTTTGTGAAGGGCAGGTCGTGCCTCACAAACCTTATTGAATTCTTTGAGAAGGTGACCAAGGAAGTGGACGAGGGTAAAGCAGTAGATGTGGTGTATATGGATTTTAGCACGGCGTTCGATAAGGTACCCATGGCAGTCTAATGCAAAAATTACGGAGGTATGGCATTGAGGGTGCATTAGAGGTTTGGATTAGGAATTGGCTGGCTGGAAGGAGACAGAGGGTAGTAGTTGATGGTATAGGTTCATCTTGGAACGCAGTTACTAGCGTTGTTCCACAAGGATCTGTTTTGGGACCATTGCTGTTTGTCATTTTTATAAATGACCTGGAGGAGGGGTTTGAAGGCTGGGTGAGCAATTTTGCAGATGACACGAAAGTCGGTGGAGCTGTGGACAGCGAAGAAGGATGTGGCAGGTTACAGCGCGATATAGAGAAGTTGCAGAGCTGGGCAGTAAGGTGGCAAGTGGAATTCAATGTAGCTAAGTGTGAAGTCATTCACTTTGGTAGGAGTAACAAGAAGATGGATTACTGGGCTAATGGTAGACTACTTGGTAGTGTGGATGAGCAGAGGGATCTTGGTGTCCATGTACACAGATCTTTGAACGTTGCCACCCAGGTAAATAGTGCTGTGAAGAAGGCATATGGTGTACTGGGCTTTATTGGTAGAGGAATTGAGTTACGGAGTTCTGCGGTCATGTTGCAGTTGTCTAAGACTCTGGTGCGGCCTCATCTGGAGTATTGTGTGCAGTTTTGGTCGCCATGCTATAGGAAGGATGTGAAGGCATTGGAACGAGTGCAGAGGAGGTTTACCAAGATGTTGCCTGGCATGGTAGGAAGATCGTATGAGGAAAGGCTGAGGCACTTGGGACTTTTCTCATTGGAGAAAAGAAGGTTTAGGGGAGATTTGATAGAGGTGTACAAGATGATTATGGGTTTAGATAGGGTTGCCAGGGAGAACCATTTTCCACGTATGGAGTCAGCTGTTACTAGGGGACACAGCTTTAAATTAAGAGGTGGTCGGTATAGGACAGATGTTAGTGGTAGATCTTTTACTCAGCGGGTTGTAAGTTCATGGAATGCCCTGCCAGTAGCAGTGGTGGACTCTCTCTCTTTATGGTCATTTAAGCGGGCATTGGACAAGCATATGGAGGTTATTGGGCTAGTGTAGGTTAGGAAGGCTTCGGTCGGCGCAACATCGAGGGCCGAAGGGCCTGTATTGCGCTGTATTTTTCTCTGTTCTATGTTCTATGTTCTAAATTGCAGCATCTCACACTTATCTGAATTAAACTCCATTTGCCAATTCTCAGCCCACTGGCCCATCTGAACAAGATTCTGTTGTAATCTGAGATTTTGGTATCATCTACAAACTTACTAACTGTACTTCTGATGCTTGCATCCAAATCATTTAGTGTACAAAATCCCATGCAAGGACTGCAATGCACACTACATAGGACAAACAGGAAGACAGCTAACGATCCGTATCCATGAACACCAACTAGCCACGAAACGACACGACCATCTATCCTTAGTAGTCACACACGCAGATGACAAGCAACATGAATTCGACTGGGACAAAACTACCATTATAGGGCAAGCCAAACAGAGAACAGCCAGGGAATTCCTAGAGGCATGGCACTCATCCACAGACTCTATCAACAAACACATCGACCTGGACCTAATATACCGGCCACTACAGCGGACAGCTGGAACTGACAACCGGAAGCGGCAGAGCTAGGCCACTATAAATGCCGGAGGAAACAACACAGAAGCGCTTCACAGGAGGCTCCCAAGCACTGAGGATGTCACCTAGACAGGGGACGAAACGTTTGCAAGACAAATTCTCAGCTCGGCGAACACAACCACTACAACTTACTAACTGTACTTCTGATGCTTGCATCCAAATCATTTATGCAAATGACAAAACGTAGAGAACCCAGTACTGATACTTGTGGCACTCCACTGGTCATAGGCCTCCAGACTGAAAAACTACCCTCCAGTACCACCCTTTGCTTTCTACCTTTCAGCAAGCTCTGTATCCAGTGGCTAGTTCTCCCTGTATTCCATGAGATCTAACCTTGCTCATCAATCTGCCACGGGGAACCTTGGCGAACGCCTTACTGAAATCTATGTAGATCACATCAACCGCTCTGCCCTCATGAATCCTCTTTGTTACTCCCTCAAAAAACTCAATCAAGTTTGTGAGACATGATTTCCCACGCATAAAGCCATGTTGACTACCCCGTCTCAGTCCTTGTCTTTCCAAATACATTTAGAACCTGTTCCTCAGAATTCCTTCCAACAACTGATGTCAGGCTTACTGGTATATAGTTGTCTGGGAGTTTCAGCGTGTTTCAGGGAGAAGAGTATTGTATATACTAACAGAAATATGGAAGATTGTAGTGACTGAAGACGTTTAAAGATGTAAGCGGACTACTAGGCTCTGGAGGTGACGTAAACAGTAAAACAATGGACAATGCCAGGTTGCTGGTTTGGAGACAGTTACACAGATGGGGGCGATTGCCCAAACTGATAGAGGTTTCGTTGGTCGGGAGTGTTGGTGGGGTTGGTGGGGGGGGGGGGGGGGTTGTTGAGAGTGAAGTTTACATTGATTATGTTCGAAGAAATGGAGAAGGATAAGGAGATTACATTTTTTTTCACAGCTAAGGAAGGATTGTAGGAGCTGGAGAAGTTTGCACACATAGGGAAAGACGAAGAGGTTAAAGACAAATAGTTTGACATGAAGGGTGGCGTTGGTAGGAGGAGTTTATAGGGATAAACAGCACTGTCAGGGTTAACAGCAATGAAGGAATTTAGTATCTACTGGAAAAAGGTAGGGATTAGGGTGTTAGGGATTGGAGAACCTGACAGAGACAGAGAGCATTGTGTGGATGAGAGGAGATTCCAAACAGAGAGAGGATTATTGGGACTGGAGGATATTACAGAGATCCCTAATACAGCATGGGGTAGGATCGATTCCTGGGACCTCTGTGCTGTCTCAGTGAGTACCAGTACAGCAGAAGTGAGAGCAGGACACTCACAAGATGATGGGAATTAAGCCTAGAATGTTGATGTTCCTTGCCCAGCACTGTGTCTATGTCTTGTCTTCCGGGTCTGAATACAGAAGGCCACTAACTCCCCCCTGTGCTGTTTATTTTGAGTGATCTTACAGGCTGCAGGATTGACAGAAGACTCCAGATCTCACTCTTCATATCTGTCTGGTTGACCAATTGTCTTAAATTTGGCAATGGACGAGAATTAGGAATTCGGCTAAGTCAGGAACATCCTGATTACATACAGGAGAGAGAGAAACAGACAGAATATGAAATTAGACTGAGGCACTGAAGATGACTCAAGTCGAATAGCCCTGAGTCCAACAGAGGCCTGGAAAATCTCAGTCTTCATCTTTGGCCTGTGCTGCTGCGTCTCCCTAGAGTGGAGAATTCTGTTGGCTCAGAATCTCAGACCGGCTACAGGAGTGAGAGGCGTTAACAGAGGCAGCAATTAGACCCACACAGTGAGGCATACCACATGGAGAGATACTGAGTGATATCACCAGAGTGTAGCAGGTTTAACAGGTTTTCAGAATCAAACAATGGTGTCAGAAGAAGTGGGTCTGATACAATGGGAAGTGCTACCAGTTCTCAGTGAGAAGTCAGCTATTTTACTGCGATGGTCCAGAGGTCGAATCAGTGCGCTGTCCAATCATATGTACAGGATTATGCAGAGTGCTTTAAACTGACACACATGTGGAGATACAGGGCTCTGCTGGAAGAAAATCCCAATTCCATGGGGAAAGTTTAAAATACTGAAACATGGGGACGTGGCTGAGGAGAACTAGAAAGAAACAGGATGTGAGTTTAATTAAAACTGTACATCACAAATATGTTTGTGACAGTAAATTGTGATAAAAAAATAAATTACTGTTTCTAAATTTGGATGAAAGAAGTATTTGCAATATGGGATATGCACATGTGACTTATGATTTCTATCTAATCACCATCAAGGAGACATGGTCACAGGTTGAACAAGAAGGTTGGGCATTAATATTCACAGCTAGATAACATTGTGGAAAGTCAGACAGAATGGGAAGAAGGATGGGGATCTCTCATCGTTACGGATAACAATGGGATGATCAAGAAAATATGTGGGCTTAGATTATCAATCATTCGTAGACCATGTTCTGGGTAATAAGAGTCAGAACACAGAAGTGGAAGAGCAGTGTTAAGGCTTCTTTACAGCATTACATTGTGAGACACTGTATTAACAGGGAATTATTTGAATTTGTAACAATTTCATTGGGATAACAGTTATGGGATTCAACTTCCCTCTCTCATCATCGCATTGGTGATGGGTCACAGAGGAGGCTGACTATCTCCCACGCTCAGGGGGAATCTGTAGGTGGCTGTACAGACGAATGTGGCCTTCAACAGACTGTGTTACACTTGGGGCAGAAGGTGGCCATGTGAAGGGGGTGGGTGCGGCTTTGGGCTGACAGCGCGCTCCTTGTGCTGTTTTCTCCTGGATTCCCCACAGTAAATCCTAACAATTTTATTTCAGATCTCCCCCATCAACTGTGATTCTACATAAACGGCCTCATTGACCTTTCAGGGGCTCTTTTTTTTCCCTCCCTAAACTTTAGCCCCTGTTGAAACTTGTCAAAATGCCCCTGAAATTTTAAATATCCCTGACCACCAACAGCCTCCCACACCCCTATCTATTCTGCCACTTATGCTCATACCAAAATATAGAATACAACAGATTTAAAAATATTCTGCTTCTATAAAACCATATTTCTCCCATTGTTTCTCAGCGTCCGGTTATCTTTTAGTGTCGTATCTGTTATAATACAGTCAGTCAATTTCCCGACTTACTGTCTGGCTAACACTGTTTGGTTTCAGGCTGACTGCACAAAGGATTTTGGGCGGCATTTTCAGCACAACATCGTGAGCCCTTTCCTGTGCTATATCGTTCCACATTCTATGTATCTCTTTTAAAATTATGCATCAAGGAAGGATCTGGAGCAAGATAAAACTAGGGCCTCTCAGGAATGAAAGAGAAATGAAAGGGTTTGTCGGGAAGGCGGATTGGTAAGAACAGGGAAGGGAATATAGTGTGTAAAAGGGAGCATGAAGAATAAAAGCAAGCAGGAGCATAGGGAGTCTGAATGATGTTTGCGAGGGAGGCCACATAAACGAGTGGAATAAATTAACAGCACATAGCTTGGGGACATGCAGTGATGAAACCCTTATTTGAACATGACTGGAAGGAATAACAATAAACTATCACATCGGATTAAAATCCACATTATTAAAGGTGGCGCAGGTTGGATAATGGAAAAGAGATTGTCATCGAGGGCAGGGATGAAACAGAGCAAGAGATGGACATGGATTCAGATCCACAGTAAAGGGATCACACCAGGGCCTGACCAATGAACCACAGCAAAGCAAGTTCAGTCTAGAATTATAGATGAATGCTCAATAATATTCACCTCTGAAACAATTTCATCGTCCTTAAATGTAAACTCTCCGGCTGGACCTTGTAGCTGAGAAGATAGGACAGAACTGGAATCAGAGAAACACTTCAGTTTTCATTACTTCCATTTCTCTGCAAAATGAGAAGACAAAAGACACATGTTGAGACACATTCAGAATAAATTATTTCTCTTGGTTTGAGTGGTAAAGATCCACCTGTTAAAGCAGTTTTGAAAATCGGCCACCATCAACTCAGGACAGGAATTTTCAAAATGATTTGAGAGATCTCGTACTTTAATGACAAGGTTATGTTGTAGAGACGATTGAGAGATTTGATAGATGCATCCCACTTTAAGATATTTTTCTAACCGCCAATTTTGTTTTTCCAAAGATTATTTGGAAAACAAAAGGTTGGAATACAGAGAGAAAAAAATGTTATTCACAAACAGAATCAATCTTCTGTCATCGCTGAATTCAATGGCGGATGTAGCTACCCAGCATGCCGCGCGATGATGGAAGCGACCTAAACTCGCGACAGGCGAGGGCAGCACATTGGCAGTCATACTTTATCTCCGTTGGAAATGGGGAGAGACGCGCTTTTCCAAACGGTAAGGCTGCAGGAGCTGGAGAGCGTTTGTAAACCCTTTCAGCGAGAAGCGAGCACCTTAAAAAATAACGCGGTTAAATGTATCGCAGTTCCGAGGAGAACAACCGCCATCTTGGCCGGGGATGTGCACGCATGCGCATACTGTCCATTACGGAACAGTGCCGGCGGGTCCTAAGGGTGAGGAGAAAGTGTGGACTGCAGATGCTGGAGATCAGAGCTGAAAATGTGTTGCTGGAAAACCGCAGCAGGTCCGGCAGCATCCAAGGAACAGTAGAATCGACGTTTGCTGAAGAAGGGCTTATGCCCGAAACGTCCATTCTCCTATTCCTTGGATGCTGCCTGACCTGCTGCGCATTTCCAGCAACACATTTTCAGCTCGGGTCCTAAGGGTGACTCATGCAGATGCTGAAAATCTGAGAGTCAATCAGACAATGCTGGAGGACGTCGGCAGGTCTGGCAAGAGATGTGGACGCAGATACAGAATGAACCATTACAGTACTGTGTGCATCTTCTTCAGAACCCATTTCTCGGGTGATGCAGTGTCCTGGGCGATAGCTTTATCACAGCTTCACCCTCAGGTGATCTTTGAAACAAACAGCAGTCGACCTGAATCTCTGGATTTTTCTTCAGGTGACATTTTTAACCAACCTGTTCAGACGTGTCATGTCCCACTTGTGAAACAGGTGGGGGCTTGAGAATCCAGGCCTTCTTAGTAAGAGGGGAGATCATCAGGGTCGATTCTTTGGCCCAACCATCTTCAGCTCCTTTGCCAATCACTTTCCCTTCAGTAGTAGGAATGTTGGTTGACGATTCGACAACATTCAGCATCATTTTCAAATGCACAGATACTATGTAGCGCATATCAATATGTTCAGGTTGTAAGTTTGCTTTCTGAGCTGGTAGGCTTGTTCACATTGAGAATAATCTTACAACCTGAACCTCAACTTAAGCTAAAAATGCTCTCAAACATCGCATACTCACACGTAGAAAGACCTGGACAGCATATAAAATCTGCACAAGTGACAAGTAATAGCAGTATCGCATCCGTGCCTGCCAGAGACCATCTTCAACAAGAGAAACTCTGAGTATTACTTGTTGACATTCAACAGCAATACCATTGTTGAATCCTTCATGAGCAGCATTCCGGGGTGTAATATTGATGAGAAACTGAACAGGACTGACCATATAACTGTCGATGCAGGATCATGGCAGTGGAAAATAGTCTTGCCGTGCTAAACTCACCTCCTGACTCCACATCTTATAAGATGAAAAGTCAGGTGTGGTACGGAATCCTCTCCACTTGCCTGGTTGAATGCTGCTCCAGCAATGCAAGAAGCAGCACAGTGGTACAGTGGTTAACACTGCTGCGTCATAGTGCCAGAGACCCAGTTTCAATTCCTGTCTCTGGTGACTCGCTGTGTGGAGTTTGCACATTCTCCCTGGGTTTCCTCCGGGTGCTCCAGTTTCCTCCCACAATCTAAAAATGTGTAGGACAGGTGAATTGGCCATGCTAAATTGACCGTAGTGATAGGGGAATTGGTCTGAGTGAGTTGTGCTTTGGCGTGTCGGTGTGGGCTTGTTGGGCCGAAGGGCCTGTTTCCACACTGTAATCAATCTGAGCTTGTCAAGATGCGGGACAAAACAGCAATTTTGGTTGTCAACAACCTTCACCATTGCCTTTCGTCACCATTGATGTCCAGTAGTAGCAAAGGGTATCATCTCTTGTGTAACATCGTTCTGTGTAGGGGGCTGTGCTATCCACCAGTTGGCGAGGAACATTCTGCAATAGGTTTGCACCTCAGGGCACACAATGTCTCAGGTTCCTTTTTGCATTTGATGGTGATTTTTGCATCTTTTGAGATGGACCATTTGTTTGTGAGGAGGTTTCGAATAGAGAAAGGATGTCTTTCTGAAATTGGATTTGTTTGATTTGGGCTTTTACACTGTATGGACCGCGATAATATTTGAAAATCATTTCACAGAGAAATAGTTTGAAAGAACTGAAGATCAGTGAGACAAATCAAACATGATAAAAAGATCCAACAGAGCCACTAAATTCATTTGGACATAAAGGTAACATGATTATCTGGTATGCCAGTGTGCAAAGCGTTCCAACAACATTGTGTGTGGTCAAGCACAAACACAGACACACAGACACACACACACACACACACACACACACACAGACAGACACACACACACACACACTCATACGAGTGTGAGTGTTCCAGTGAACTGACTGCAGAAATTATTTAACATTATCCAGATAACAATCTAAAACAAATCACAGACAGAGAAGCCATAAGTATGTTGTGTTTATGGGAAAGGATTCACCAGATCATCCAACTTGGAGATATGTGAGGAGATCAGCACCATGGAAATGTCAGGATTGTGAGAAGGATTGCAAATTCCCAGACCAGCTGGAGACTCCTCGACACAAATATTCCGGGGAGAGATCGTTCACATTCTCATTGCGTGGGAGAATATTTATTTTGTCATCCAGCTTCATGTCACACCAGTGGCTTTACACTGACAAGAGACCTTTCCCCTGATTGTGGGGGAAAAAATTAAGATCTGTAAAGGTCTTAAATTCAATGGTCTTTATTTAACATCACCATGTTCACATAGATGATCAGTCATTCAGCTGTTCCATGTGTGGGAAGGTATTCACTTGGGGATCCAAGTGAATTCTTGATAAGAGACTCAAGCATTTTCCCCACTACAGACGTTAAGCTGACTGATCTATACTTCCCCATCTTTTGTTTACCTTCTTTTTTAAACAGTGGAGCCAAATTTACTGTATTCCAATCAGCAGGAACTGCCCCGGAGTCCAGCAAATTGGGACAATTACTGACAATGCACCCGTTCTATACCCCACTGTCTCTTTTAGCACCCTGGGATGCATTACACCAGGACAGGAGACTTGTCTGTCCTTAGCTCCATGACCCTGCCCAACACAAGCGTCCCGTAATAATGTTTGTTTACAGGTCCTCACCGACTCCATCACTTTGTCAATCACTGGCATGTTATTTGTGCCTTCCACTGTGAAGACCGATACAAAATACCTGTTCAGTGCCTCAGCCATTTTATCACATCCCATAACTAAATTGTCCTTCTCATCCTCTGAAGGACCAACATTTACCTTAGCCACTCTTTTTCATTTAAAGTTTTCATAGAAACTTCTGCTATCTGTCTTTAAATTCTGTGAGACATCTTTTCTCTCCTGTTCTTTCTTACGGTTCTTTATCGCTCTTCTTGTGGCTTTCTTTTGACCTTTAAAGCTTTCCCAATCTTCTGCTGTTTTTGACCACTTTGCCTCATTGTTCACTGTGATCGCTTCCCTTATTTCCTGATTTGGAGATGCCGGTGTTGGACTGGGGTGTACAAGATTAAAAGTCACACAACACCAAATTATAGTGCAACAGGTGTAATTGGAAGCACACTAGCTTTTAGAGAGACGCTCCTTCATCAGGTGATAGTGGAGGGCTCGATCGCAACACAGAATTTAGAGCAAAAAATTACAGTGTGATGTAACTGAAATTATACATTGAAAAATTGATTGTCTGTTCAGCCTTTCATCAGTTAGAATACAGTGATAGTTTCACTTCTTTCATGTGTAAATCACAAAACCTTTTTTTAAAGTTGCATTCTCGGGTTAGCTGTTAACAATGGTGATAGCTAGACAATATGTTGAAGGTATTGGCCTCCTGTGTTCTCTGTCTCTGCCATGATGTTTAGATTAATTCTAATCCAAAAAGTGAGATAAAGGAGTTTTACATAAATTCATGCAGTTTTGGAGCTCAGAGTTCTACATGAATGCATGTAGTTTTGGAGCAAAGTACACTGTAACCCTGAAAGTACAAAGAGGGTGAAGGAGAGGGGGTAAGAAGAACCGGCGGGGAGGGGAAGGAGGGGGAACTGGAGGGAAAGTAGGGTGAGAGTGGAGGGAGGACAGAGGAGGGAGGAGGGGATTAGATGTGAAAAGGACAAGTGTGGCCAAGGACAGGGAGGGAAGGAGGGGCAAAAGGAGGGGGAAAGCGAGGGGAAGAGGGGGAAGGAGAGGGTTGCATGGAGAGGGGCCATGTTGGGGGTGTGATGGAAAGAGGGGAAGGAGGGGGAAGGGGGAAGGAGAGGGCCTGGATTGAGAGGGGGAAATGGGGGAGAAGGAGATGTGCGGAAGGCTGGGGAGGAGAGTGGGGATGGAGAAGGGGTAGGAGATGGGGGTAGGGGGGAAGGGAGAGGGAAGTGGAGGGTGATGAGGATGGGGAATGTGTGGGAAGAAAGGAGGGAGAAGGAGGAGTGAGGAGGGAGGAGAGAGGAGGGAGGATGGAGTGGGGTGAAGGGGTGGGAGGAGAGCGCGGCGAGGATAGGGAATGGGAGAGGGATTGAGATAGTGGCGGGGAGGAGGGCGGGGAAGGAGAGTGGGGAAGGAGAGGGGATGAACGGGGTAGGTAGAAGGCGAAGGGGAGAGGAGAGAGGGAGGAGGATGGGGAAGGGGGAGGAGAATGAGGGACGGGGAAGGAGAGAAGGGGAAAAGAGAGAGTGGTAAGGAGTCAATGGGAAGGGGAGAGGGGGAAGGAGAGACGGAAGGAGAATGCGGCAGGGACGAGATAGCTTGTGAAGGAAGGAGAGGGGTGGAAGGAGAAGGCAGAAGAACAGAGGAGGTGGGGGAAGGAGTGGGAATAAGGAGGGGGAAGGAGAGTGGTTGGAGCGGATGGGACAAGGAGAGGGGGAAGGAGATGGGGAAGGAGTGGGACGGGAAGGACGGTGGGAGTTTGGGAAAGATGGGTGGGAGAAGGAGGGCGAAAGTGAAGGAGGAGTGGGATGTAGGGGAAAGGAGGGAAGTATGGGTTAAGGGGGAGTGAGAAGGATAGCGGAGGACGGAGGGGGCTAGGAGAAGGAAAGAGAGGCAGGGGAGCGAGGGATGAGCAAGCAGGAGCAATGAAGCTTGTGGAAAGAGGGGGAAGGAGAGGAGAGTTGGAGCAGTGTGAGAGGAGCAGAAGGTCGGAGGAGATGGGGAGGAGGGGAGGAAGGGATGATAAAGTGGGTGAGGAAAGGCTGGGCAGAGGTGGGGAAAAGAAAACGGTCTAAGGATAGTGAAGGAGAGGTGGTAGAAGTAGAGGAAGGAAGGTCAGGGGAGGTGGGGTTGGGAAGGAGAAGTGAGGAAGCAGACGGGGGTGGAGAATGGGGAGGAGTGGGGAGTTGCAGAGGGGGAATAAGGGGATATGAGTAGAGAGGGAAGGAGAGAAGGGAGGAGGAGATTATTGAAGGAGGTGGGAAAGGAGAGCGTGAAAGCAGAGGGGAGAAAGAGGGGTAAAGCAGAGGGAAAGGTGGGAAGGAGGAGTGGGAAGGAGGGGGAAGGGGATGAGGAAGGGGAAGGAGGGTGGAGAAGGAGGGGAGGAGAGAGGGGGAGGAGACAATGAGAGTAGAGGGAGAGAGGAGAGGGAGATAGGGGAGAGTACGTGTGGAAAAACAGAGGGGGTAGGAATGAGGGGGAGAAGGGGGTGGAGAAGAGAGGGAGAAAAGGGTGGGGAAGAGGGGGCGAGAAGGAGGGAAGAGAAGGTTCGAGATGGTGAAGAGGAGAGGTCGGGAGGTGGAAGGAGAGGAGAAAAGTGGAGGAGGTGGGAAGGAGAGGGGCAATTCAGGAGGTGGGATGAGAGGGGGAGGAGAGGGTGGGTGAGGAGTAAGGGGTGGAATGAATGGGAGGAGGGATGGAGGAGGGGAGGAGTGGGGACGAGGCGAAATGGGGAGGAGGGGTTGAGGAGGAGTTAGGGGACGAATGACTGGGAGGATGGGTGGAGGAGGAGGGAGGAGAATTGGGGCGAGAAGAGGGGGAGAAGGGGGTGGAAAGAGGGGACGGAAGGACAGGGGAGGTGGGGTGGGAGGGAGGGAGATACGCAGGGGAGATGGAGAAGGGGTGGAAAGCGATGGGGGCAGGAGAGGGGGAAAGAGATGGGGAAGGACGGGTAGGAGTTTGGGAAAGAGGGATGGAGTGAAGGAGTGGTGGGAAGGAGGGGGAAAGGGGGGAGGATAGGGAGGGCGAAGGTGATGGGAGGGGAGTGGTGAAAGGGGTGGGGAAATGTGGGGGAAGGACGCAAGGAGGGGGCAATGAAGGATGTGGAAGGAGGGGGTTGGGTGTAAGGCGAGAGAGAAGGAAAGTGGGGGAAGGAGAGTGGGAAAGAGGAGAGGGAGGGCGGAGTGGCGTGGAAGGAGAAGGGAGATGAGGGATGATAGAGATGTGGGGAAGGAGCAGAGCAGAAGGAAACGTGTGGAGGACAGGGGGAGTACAGGTTGAAGAAGCTGGGGGATGCGAGGAAGAGGAGACAGCAGGAGGACATTGGGAAGGATGTGTGATCGGAGTGGAAGTGTGGGGAAGGAGTGGGGGGTGTAGGAGGGGAATTGGAGGAGCGGTGGACAGAAGGGGATTGAGGAAGAGGAGAGGGGGAATTGAGAGGTGGGGAAGGATGGAAGGAAGGAGAACGGGATAGAGGAAGCGGTGGAGGAGGAGGAGAGGGACGATGCAAAGGGGGTGCAGAGGGGGTGAGGAGAGGGAGTGAGGAAAGTGAGCGAAGAGAGAATACAAGGGGGGGGAACACTGGAGGTGGCAATAAGGGGAGAAGAGGGGGAGGAGAGGGTGAGAAGAGATGGGAAGAGAGGAGAGAAAGAGGGGAGGAGAGTGCGGGAGAGGAGTGAAGAAGAGAGGGGGAGAAGAGAGAGTGGGAGAGAGAAGGCGGGAGAAGGAGAGGGGAGGTGGAAGGAGAGGAGAGAAGGGGAGGAGAGAGGGGGAAGACAAAGTGGGTGCAGAGAGAGAGGGGGAGAAATTAGGGGAGGAATGAATGGGAGGAGGGGGAAGAGGGTGAGGAGAGGGGAAGAAAGAGGGAGGAGGAGACAAGGGGCGGAGGGCAAGAGGGGGAGGGGGGGAGAGAGTCCGAGGAGAGAGGGGATGGAGAGAGGGGAGGGACAGTGAGAGGAGGAGGAGGTGGAGGGGAATAGGGGACGGAGAGAGGGAGAGGGAGAGTGGGGAGGGGAGGTGGAGGGAGAGTGTAGGAGACGGGGAGGTGAGTGAGGAGTGGGGATAAGGGGACTGGGGGAAAGAGACAGTGCAGTGGAAAGAAGGAGTGGAGAGACGGCTATAGGAGAGAGGGGGTCGGAGAGAGCTGGGAACGGGGGCGAGAGTGGGAGGAGAGATGGGACGAGAGGGTAGGAAGAGTAGCGTTGGAAAGGGAGAGAGGGGTGAGGGGAGAGGAGAGGGGGAGAGGGGAAAGAAGAGAGGGAAGGGGAGAGGAAAGAGGGGAGGGGGAGAGCGGAGAGGAGGGAGGGGAGGGAGAGAGGAGAGTGGGGATAGTGGAGAGGCGAGAGGAAGGGAAGAGAGAGGAGAGGAGAGAGCATAAAAAAGGGAGGGGAGAGGGGAGAGGAGAGAGTGGTGAGGAGTGAGAGGGGAGGGTAGAGTCCAGAGGGGATAGGGGAAGGGGAGAGGTGAAAGGAGAGAGGAGAGGAGAGGAGAGAGGGGATGAGGAGAGAGTGGTGAGTAGAGAGCGAAGAGGGGAGAGGAGAGTGTGGAGAGGAGAGAGAAGAGAGGGGAGAGGAGAGAGAAAAGAGCAGAAAGGAGAGGAAGAAATTAGAGGGGGATAAGGAGAGAGAAAAGAGGGGAGAGGGAAGAGTGGAGGGGAGACAGTGGTGAGGAGTGAGAGTAGAGGAGAGAGGAGAGGGGAGAGAAGATGAGGAGAGACGAGAATGGAGAGGAATGAAGGGGGAGAGGGGAGTGGAGAGAGAGGAGCGGGAGAGGGGAGTGAGGATAGGGGAGAGGGGAGAGAGGAGGGAGAGAGAGATGAGAGGAGAGATGAGAAACGAGAAAGCAGAGAGCAGAGAGGGGAGAGGGCAGAGAATAGAGTGGTGAGGAGTGAAAGGAGAGGGTAGAGGACAGAGGAGAGCGGGGAGAGAGAAAACGAGAGATGAGAGAGGGGAGGGGGAGAGGCGAGACGAAAGAGGATAGAGGAGACGGGGACAGGAGAGAGGGGAGAGGTTAGAGGGGAGTGGGGAGAGGGGATGACGAGAGAAGATGGGGAGAGGGAGGAGTTGAGAGGGGAGAGGAGAGAGAAGAGAGGGGAGTCGGGAGCGGAGAAAGGAGAAGGGAAAGTGGATGAGTGGAGAGGGGAGAGGAGAGAGGTGAGAGGGGAGATGGGAGAAGGGAGAGGTGGCAGGGAGAGGAGACAGGAGAGAGGGGATTGGGGAGACACAATGAGGAGTGGTGAGGAGAGAGGGGAGAGAAGATGGGGCAAGGGGAGGGGGATGAGGGGAGAGGGGAGGGGGGTCTTGAGAGGGGAGAGGAGAAAGGTGAGAGGGGAGACGGCAGAGGGGAGAGGAGGGAGGGGATGGGGAGAGGCGAGTGGGGATGTGGCAGAGGCGAGGTGGAGAGAAGAGAGGAGAGGAGAGAGGAGAGAGCAGAGACCAGAGAGTGGAGAGGGGAGGGGGAGAGTGGTGAGGAGTGAGAGGTGAGGGTAGAGGAGAGAGAGGAGAGGGAGAGGGGAAAGGAGAGAGAAGAGAGGGGAAGTGGAGAAGTGAGTGGAGGGGGGACAGAGGAGAGGGCATAGAGGATGATGAGAGATTGGACAGGGCAGAGGAAATAGGAGAAAGTGGAGACGAGGGAGGATAGAGTAGAGAGTGGGGTGGGAAGAGGAGATGCGGTGAGAGTGGTGAGGAGAGAGATGAGTGCGGAGGGGGGAAAGGAGAGAGGAGGGGGGAAAGTGGAGCGTGGATAGGGAGAGAGGGGAGAGAGAAGAGAAAAGAGTGGAGAGTGGAGAGGGGATAGGTGAGGAGAGAGGGGATGAGGAGAGGGGGAGAGGGGAGAGCAAAGAGGGGAGTGGGGAGAGGGGATGAGGAGAGAGTGGTGAGTAGAGAGCGGAGATGGGAGAGGAGAGAGGAGAGAGGAGAGAGCAGAGGGGGGAGCGGAGAGGTGAGAGAAGAGAGCAGAGGGCAGAGAGGAGAGGGAGAGAGGGGATAAGGAGAGAAGGGAGAGAAAAAAGGGGAGTGGAGAGAGTGCTGAAAAGTGAGAGGAGAATAGAGAGGAGGGGGAAGAGGGGAGAGGGGAGAGGAAATGAGGAGAGGGGGAGAAGGGATCGGAAAGAGGGGAGGGGAGATTTGAGAGGGGCGGAGGAGAGGGGTGTGGAGAGAGGAGAGAGGAGAGAGGAGATGGGGAGAGGGGAGAGCGGAGAGTGTAGAGGGGAGCGGAGAGTGCGGAGCGGAGTGAGGAGAGCAGGAATGGGGGTATGGGATAAGGACACAGGGGAGGGGGGTGGAGAGGGGGAGAGGTGCGAGGTGAGAGGAGAGAGGGGAGAGGGGAGAGGAGAGAGTGGGAAAGGGTGAGAGGAGTGGGGCGAAGTGAGATGGAAGGGGAGATGGGAGAGAAGAGGGTGCGAGGGCAGGGGGATAGGGGAGAGGGGAAAAGCGAGAAGAGGTAGAGGAGAGGGCAGAGTAGAGAGGGGCGAGGGAAGGGGGAAAGGAGATGTAAGAGAAGAGAGGGGGAGGGGGAGGTGAGAGGAAAGAGGAGAGAGGAGATGGGAGAGAGGAGAGGGGATAGGGGATGAGGAGACAGGGGAGAGGAGAGTGGAGAGAGTTGAGTTGGGAGAGGGGATGAGGAGAGACTGGTGAGGAGAAAGGGGAGAAGAGATGGGAAGAAGGGAGAGGAGATGAAGAGAGAGGGGGAGGGGAGAGGAGGATTTGAGAGGGGAGAGGAGAGAGGAGAGATGGGAGAGGGGAGTGTGCAGTGGAGAGAGGGGAGAGGGGAGGAGAGAGGGAAGAGGGGAGAGGGGAGAGAGAGGAGAGAGAGGTGGGGGCAGAGAGCAGAGAGGGGAGGGGGAAAGAAGAGAGTGGTGAGGAGTGAGAGCAGAGGGTAGAGGAGAGAGGGTTGACGGGAGAGTGGGGAGAGGAAAGAGGGGAGAGGAGGGAGGAGAGTGGGGATAGGAAAGAGGGGAGAGGGGAGAGAATGGAGGAGCGTGGGGAGAGGAAAGAGGGGACAGGGAGAGGAGGGACGGTGAGGAGTGAGAGGAGAGATGGGAGGGGGAGAGGTGAGAGGAGAGAGGATAGTGGGGAGAGGAAAAAGGGGAGAGGAGTGAGGAGAGGAGTGAGAGGAGAGAGGGGAGTGGAGACGTGAAAGGAGAGAGGAGAGTGGGGAGAGAAAAGAGGGGAGGAGGAGAGGCGAGAGGAGAGAGGAGAGTGGAGAGAGGAAAGGGGGAGAGGAGGGAGGAGAGAGAAGTGGGAGGAGAGAGTGCGAGAGGTGAGAGGAGAGAGGAGAGTGGGGAGAAGGGAGAGGGGAGAATAGGGAAGAGAGAGGAGTGAGAAGAGGGGGATCGTTGGGAAGAGAGAGGATAGTGTGGAGAGGAAAGCGGGAAGAGGGGAGAGCAGGGGGGTGGAGGAGTTCGAGGAGTGGGGCGAGGTGAGAGGGGACAGCGGAGAGGGGAGAGGACAGAGTGGTTATGAGTGAGAGTAGCGGGGAGAGGGGAAGAAGATCGAGGAAACTGTTGTGAGGAGAGAGAGGAAAGCAGAGAGCGGACCAGGGAGAGGAAGGAGTGGTGAGGAATGAGGGGAGAGGCGGGAGGGCTTGAGCGGAGAGGGCAGAGGAGAGAGGAGAGTGGGGAGATGAAAGAGGAGAGAGGGGAGAGGAGAGAGGAGAGAGAAGTGAGAGGAGAGGGGAGAGGGAGAGGTGAGAGTAGAGAGGAGAGTGGGGAGAGGAAAGAGGGGACGGGGAGAGGAGGGAGGAGAGTGGGGAGAGGAAAGAGGGGAGAGGAGGGAGGAGAGAGGAGTGAGCGGAGAGAGGGGAGAGGGAGAGGTGAGCGGAGAGTGGGGAGAGGAAAGAGGGGAGAGGGGAAAGGAGGGAGGAGAGAGTAGTGAGAGGAGAGGATGAAAGGTGAGAGGAGAGACGAGAGTGACGAGAAGGAAGGGGGAAGGTGAGAGGAGGGAGGAGATAGGAGGGAGAGGAGTGGGGCGAGGTGAGAGGGGAGAGGAGAGAGGGGACAGCGGAGAGGAGAGCGGAGAGAGTGGTTAGGAGTCAGATTAGCGGGGAGACGGGAGAAGAGCGAGGAGACAGTTGTGAGGGGGGAGAGGAGAGCAGAGAGCAGACAGCGGACTGGGGAGAGGAAGGAGAGATGAGGAGTGAGGGGAGAGGTGAGAGGAGAGTGCAGAAAGGGGAGAGGAGAGAGGAGAGATGAGCAGGGAGAGGGGAGAGTGAAGAGAAGGGGGGAGAGGAGGGGAGTGAGGAGAGAGCAGAGTGGAGCAGGGAGGGGAGAGTTGTGACGAGTGAGAAGAGAGGGGTGAGGGGAGAGGAGAGAGGGGAGTGGAGAGACCGTAGAGGGGAGAGGGTAGAGGGCAGAGTGGAAAAGATAGATAAGAGAGGAGAGAGGGGAGGGGGAGAGGAGAGAGGGACGTGGGGAGCGGAGAGATGAGACAGGGACACGGGAGAGGAGGGAGTGGTGAGGATTTAGAGGAGTGGGGCGAGGTGAAAGGGGATAAGAAGAGGGGAAAGGGCAGAGGAGAGAGGAGAGAGGGGAGAGGAGAAAGGAGAGTTGGGAGAGGGGAGAGGAGGGTAGGGAAGGCGAGAGGGGAGTGGTGAGAGGGGAGAGGAGAGAGAAGCGGGGAGAGAGAGGAGCGGAGAGAGTAGAGAGCAGAGAGGGGAAAGGAGACCGTGGTGAGGAGTGAGAGGGGAAGGTAGAGGAGCGTGGGGAGGGGGTGAGGGGAAAGGAGAGAGATGAGAGGGAAGAGGGAGAGGTACGTGGAGAGAAGAGAGGGAGAGAGAGGACGGGCAGATGGGATGTGGAAAGAAGGGAGAGCGGAGACGAAAGAGGGGAGGGGGAGAGGGTAGAGGAGGGAGGTGAGAGGAGAGAGGAGCGTGGGGAGAGGGGATGAGGAGAAGAGTGATGAGGAGAGAGCAGGGAGGTGAGAGGAGAGAGGAGAGGGGAGAGATCAGAGAGGAGAGAAGAGAGGCGAAGAGGGGAGGTGGATACGGAGAGAGTGGACAGGGGAGAGAAAAGAGGGGAGAGGAGAAAGGGGAGAGGCGAGAAGAGAGGGGACTCGAGAAGAGGGGACAGGGGATGAGGAGAGATTGGAGAGGGGAGATGAAAGAAGGGTAGCTGAGAGTGGAGAGGGGAGAGGAGAGAGGGGAGAGGGGAGATGGGAAAGAAGAGAGGAGAGAGTCGAGAGTGGAGAGGTGAGAGGATAGAGTGGAGAGGGGTGAGGAGAGATTGGAGAGAGGAGAGGAATGAGGGGAGTGGGGAGAGTAGGTGAGGAGAGAGTGGTGAGGAGAGAGGGGAGAAGGGAGGGGAGAGATGGGAGAGGAGGGAGGAGAGAGCAGAGAGGAGAGAGCAGAGAGGGGAAGGGCAGTGGAGAGGGGAGAGGGGAGAGGAGGGAGCAGAGAGCAGAATGGAGAGGGGAGAGGGGTGGAGCAATAAGGAGAGAGTGGAGAGGGGAGCGGGAGAGGAAAGGGGAGAGAGGAGACGGGGAGAGAGGAGAGAGTGGTGAGGAGAGTGGGGATGGGGAGGGGAGAGTTGAGAGGGGAGAGGAGCGAGTAGAGAGGGGAGAGGGGAGAAGGGATAGGGGAGTGGGGAGCATAGAGAGGGGAGAGTGGAGAGGAGAGAGTGGTGAGGGGAGAGGACAGGGTAGAGGGGAGAGGAAAGGGCGAGTAGGGAGACGGGAGAGCGGAGAGGGGAGGGGAGATGAGAGTGGAGATGAGAGAGCGAAGAGAAGAGAGGGGAGAGGAGGGGAAGTGAGGAGAGAGCAGAGGGGAGGGGGATGGGGGAGTTGTGAGCAGTGAGAGGGGAAAGGTGAGGGTAGAGAAGAATGGCAGAGGAGAGAGGAGTGAGGGGAGAGGAGAGAGGGGAGAGGAGAGTGGGGACAGGAGAGAGGGGAGAGGAGAGGGGAGAGTGGGAAAGGGGTGAGGAGAGAGGGGAGAGGGGAGAAGAGAGAGTGGAGAGGCGAGGGGAGAGCAGAGAGGTGATAGGGGAGAAGAGAGCGTGGTGAGGAGAGATGAGATAGGGGAAGGGGAGGGGAGAGAGGGGAAAGGTAGAGCGAGAGGCGGAGGATAGAGGGGAAGAGGAGAGAGGTGAATGGCAGAGGGATGACTGGATAAGGAGAGAGGTGTAAGGCGAGAGTGGAGAGGAGAGAGAGCAGAGAGGGGAGAAGGGTGAGGAGAGAGTGGCGACGATTGAGGGAACGGTGAGAGGGGAGAGTGTAGAGGGGAGAGAGGAGAGCAGATGGGAGAGAGGAGGGGAGTCGGGAGAGGGGAGCGGGGAGGGGTGAGAGGAGAAAGGGGAGAAGAGAGAGCGGAGAGGGGATTGGGGACAGGACAGAGGGGAGAGGGGAGAAGAGACCAGAGAGAGGAGCGGGGGAGCGGGGAGAGGAGAGGGTAGCGAGGAGAGAAGGGAGAGCAGAGAGCAGAGAGAGGTGAAGGGAGTGGCGAGCGGAGAGTGGGAGAGGCGAGAGAGTGGAGAGGAGAGAGGTGAGAAGAGAGAGGAGAGGTAGAGAGGGGAGAAGGGAGGGCAGAGAGGAGAGTGGAGGGGGAGAATGGAGAGGAGGGAGGGGTGAGGAGAGAGGTGAGAGTGGAGAGGGGAGAGGGGTGAGGAGAGGGAGAGAGGAGATGCGGATATGGGAGAGGAAAGAGCAGAAACAGAGAGGGGAGAGGAGTGCGTGGTGAGGAGTGAGCGGAGAGAGGAGAGGGTAGATGAGAGACGGGAGAGTGTAGAGACTAGAGGGGAGAAGAGAGAGGAGAGAGGGGAGAGGGGTGAGGAGAGAGGGGAGAGGAGAGGCAGCTATGGGGCGGAAAGAGCAGAGAACAGAGAGGGGAGGGGGAGAGGAGAGCGTGGTAAGGAGTGAGAGAAGGGAGGAAAGGGGAGAGGAGAGAGGGGAGAGTGTAGAGACCAGAGGGGAGAGGGGAGAGGAGAGCGCAGAGAAGGACAGGTGGAGAAGGGATATGAGTGTTGGGAGCGGGTAGTGGAGAGAGGGGAGAAGAGAGAGATGAGTGGGGAGAGGAGAGAGGGGAGAGGGGAGACGGGCGAGGAGACGGAAGAGGCGAGAGCAGAGAGAGGAGAGTGGAAAGGAAAGAGTGGTCAGGAAGAAGGAAGAGCAGAGAGAAGAGAGGGGAGAGGAGGGAGTGTTGAGGAGTGAGGGGAATGGGTACAGGGGAGAGAAGAGATGGGAGAGGAGAGAGCAGAGTGCGAGAGCAGAGAGAGGAGAGGAGAGGGGAGCGAGAAGAGGGGAAGGGTAGAGGGTTGATGAGAAGGGAAGAGGGGAGAGAGGAGAGGAGAGAGGGGAGTGGTCAGAGGCGTGAGGAGAGATGAGGGGGAGAGGAGAAGGAAGAGAATGGTGAGTGAGTGGAGAGGGGAGAGGAGAGAGGGTAGAGTGGAGAGGAGAGGGGGAGAGGAAAGGGTAAGAGAAGATAGGGTCGAAGGAGAGACCGTGGATGGACAGAGGGCAGAAGGAGAGTGGCGAGGTGGGGGAGGGGAGAGAGGAGAAGAGATGGGTGACTGGAAAGAGTTGAGAAGGGCAGTAGGGGAAGGAGGGGAGACAGAGACGGTGTATACTTGGGGGAGGAGGCAGAGGAGAGAGAGATGGAGGGGGAAGGGGAGCAGCGAAGCAGGAGGAGGTGAGGAGAGGGGAGGAGAGACGGGGAAAGGGAAAGGGTTGGAGGAGAGAAGGGAGGAAGAGAGAGGGGTATAGGGTCGAGAGAGGGACGACGAGAGTGAGGAGCGTGGTTTGGAGTGGATGGAAAGGGTGGGAGGATATGGGAAGGAGAGGGAGGAGACAGTGGAGTAGAAAGAGGGAAGGAAAGTGGGGGTGGGTTCGGAGTAGGGGTGTGAGAAGAGGGGGTTGTGAGTGGGGGTGTGAGGAGAGGGTGGGGTGTAGGGGAGGACTGAAAGAGTGGGGGTGGGAAGGTGGGTAGGAGAGTAACTAGACCAGACCTTTCTCTATCTGACCAGTTTACCTAAAGCTATGGGTAACTCTCCCATGACCAATCCACCCTGATCTGCACACCTTTGGACTGTGTGAGGAAACCCACGCAGATACTGGGGAGAATGAACACACTCCACACAGGCAGTCGCCTGGGGGAGGAATCGAACCGGGTGCCTGGTACTGTGAGGCAGCAGTGGTAAACACTGAGCCACCGTGCCACCTTAACGAGAGAGAGAGAGGGAGAGAGAGAGAGAGGGGAGGGCGGAATAAGAATAATCAAAGAAAAGAATAATCAAAATAAAGTAAGAAATTGCGTCTAAACATGAACATCATTTCTCTCTCCCAAAAGTTGCCTATCCGATTGGGTTCCTCCAGCACCCTCTCTATAATTTCAGAAACTCACATTGTCCCTCCTCCTGTTTGAGCGTGATCAGTCTACTCACAACAGAGATCATCATACATTGTGAAGGATGGGAGGGTCCAGAGAGGGGATAGGCTCATTCATTTACCAGAAGGTTTCAGGAGTGATTTAAGATGCAATGGAGCAACTGGAGTTGAAGCGAGATGCGATAGAGCTTATTGGCTTATAATTGGTGTAGATAAGGATGATGAAAACAAGATGTCCACGTTAGCTGGGGGAAATGGATGATGAGATATAAAAATTAAGATTTTGGATAAATTGACAGGGAGGATTTGATGAATTGGTTATATGGACGGGGTGCTATGCCCACTGTATCTTAATGGTATACAGTTGGACTGAGCAGCCTGAAACGCTGTATTTAATCTCCAGTTTCTGTCAAGCCGTGGTCTTGAATTATCCCAGTACCAGAGTCATAGTGATGTAGGTCAGGCAGTCACATCGATGGGCCTGGGTATCTTCCAGTTTATGATGTTTCCTTTCCCTCTGGGTGTTTGCAGACCACTCAAGCTCTCTGACACTCTTGGTAATGAAAGCAGGAAAATTGGTGACAGACTCTGAAAACAGTGAGAGCTCCAGTTGTTCCACCACCCTTTAGGTCCCCGCTAATTTTGGGGGAAATTGGCACGCCTGTTGGTGACAGTATGTGTGGCTCAAATAGGCAGCAGCGGGCTGTAAGACAAAGGTTGGTAGTTTGAGACCATCCAGGTATGGAGCTTTGGTTGTTCCAGATCAGACGATGGGAACACCACTCTACCTCCATTTAAATCGGAAAATCAATGGCAAGACTGGATTGCAGCCCAAAGCATAGATGATTCTGTGTTCCCTGGCCCCACACAGAGTAAGATAGGGACAAACACTGCTAAGTCCAGACCCCATTGTCAACAGAAAGTGGCCAATGCAGCTCCCTGCACAGCCCTGGGACACAGCTTACAGAAACTCGCTCCTCATGAACGGCTCTTCCCCTGTGAAAATCTTTACATTTAATACGGTTATGGCAGTAATCCAACCCATGTCCCCAAGATTAGAAGCTGCAGGATTTTGTGATGAGAACAGTGTTATGAAGTTGAAAGCGTGCCCTCCACCTTTAAATGAGAGTGAATGTTGTTCAGGACTGAGACCTGACAAATACCTGTGATGAAAAGCTAGCAGTCTCAGCGTGTGCTGGAAAATTGGAAAGATGAAACGTTTGGCTGTAAAACAAACCTGAGTTGGTTGCTAATTAGGAAACAATTTCTATTTTACCAATCAGTTTAAATTATGCCTCATAATACTAAAATCCAATCGCGCTTGAATGTCGTGTTTAGGAACACTGCAGAACCGAGCACATCCATAATGTTGCCCCCACTGACCATTTCCCATGAAACATGCCAAGGTCCTCACTTGAGGATTTTTGCTGGGAACCTTTGCTCCTTGGCTTGGACCGGGCCGCCTGCCAAGGAAAGCAAATGTGATACTGCTTTTAGTGGAAGGATCAGAGCACGGTAACTCCACTCTGAAACAGAATCGTCATCAATGCTGTACACGTCTGTGCATATTCAGAACCAGGTTGGAGAAAACCGTAACAATGTTTCACACAGTAATGAAACGGGATTGCATTCCGTTTAACCATTCGAACATGTATGAGTGAGCAAATTCAAAGCCACGTTTGCTGATGTGAGCAGCAAGTTACAAAGGTCAGCTCATGTCAGTCTGAAAGGTTACCTTCGGGAATAAGGCTATTCTTGCCGGATTTTGAAGTTGGGAGTTTTTGTATATGAGGTGACTCCAACAGCACTACACTACAGGAAGCATCTACGCGAGCAGCTGGTGTTCAGAGTTGGCCGGCACTAAAATTTACAGCAGTTCAACGTTTCACCATTCAGTTTCCAGGAGCTGGCTATTCGGCAGTGTAATTGGCGTCATTACAAAGTTAAGAAATTCATGTGAAATTGCTCACAAAATATAGACAGGGATGCTGTCAGGGGTGCACAGTTTGTAGGGCGAGTCTGAACATGCTGGGACAACTTTGCCTTCATTGTCGAGCATGACCTTAAGGAAGTTTTGCAAACGGAATACTTAAGTTTTTGTTTTCCGCAATATGGGGCGAGTTGAAAGCTGGAGAACATAGGTTTAAGGTGAGAGGAGTAAAATATAAAAGGGACTTGAGGCAGCTTTCCCACGCAGAAGGTTGTGCGTGTATGGAATCAGCTACCAGAGCAATTGGAAGAGGCTAGTACACTCATAAGATTTCAAAGGCAACCGGATGCGTTTCTGGATGGGAAGGGTTTAGTGGAATAGCGGCCAAATGCTGGGAAATAGGAGTATGTTTAAAATGCATTTTCAGAGACATTGAAGCATGAATGCTGTTCTGGGGCCTGTCCGAGGGCAATCAGCCATAAACGGCTCCCACATCCTTCAGAGCAATTCCAAACTGCATTGGAAACCAGTCGGATCTGAATACACGCCACCTTAGAATGGGCAAATGGTGCCCTCAACCACTCGGACACGAAACCAGCCACAGCTGCCGGATATTTTCTTACACCTTCCATTGTGCTCCTGCAAAACATTAAAAGCAAAGTCACAGGGAAACAGTTCTGCGATCCCTCTCCTGCTCGCACAGGTGCAGGGATATGCCCGACTGCAATATCAATCTCGCAACAAACTTTCAATCCAGATAAAAATCATTCGAAAGCTGAATCAAACTTTGAGATTAGCTTAAGCCACAAATGTAATGTCTGTATGAGAGAATGTATATTCGGTTATGATTCGACAAAGAAACCATGAGCACCATGACATTAATGGTATTTTGATTCTTGCCTTGGTAAATGATTTCATCCTTTTTTCGAAACAGAACAGCTTTCACGTTTACACGGAACACGAAACACACTGGCCTACAGGGAAAATGCACAAAGCTGAGCAGGCCATGTTCCACATCATACCGTGCAGCATTTATTCAGTCACTGTGTCTGTTTTGCAGAATAAGGGTCCCAAAGAATGTTCTCCAGCCTAAAAGCAGAGGTAGCAGGACAATCCGAAAACGACAGATCACATTGTGAGAATGATCAAACCTCGGTGCCAGTACGAGTTGGCAACTTCTTGTATTTACCTTAACAGTGCGGCTTGCTGCAGCATGTCCACACCCGGACATGAGCGACATGGCTGCCAGCTGAGGTGGAATCCTGTGTGAGAATCGATGAGTAGCGACTCAGTAAATTTTACTAAATTCCATGGTGGTTATTTGAGATGCACTTTCTAATCAGGTCAATGTAAAAGGCAGTTTTTGAACATATTAACAGAAGTCAAAAGGTGATCACTCCATTCCCAACTCCAGAAGATGTTAAAGAGGTGCTTACTGTACTTGAGTGCTCTTTGTTCTCGATGTGAAGAGCTGTCCTGCCTCAGTCACCTTCACATCTCCTGTTGCTGAGTGACTCACAAATAAGGAGTTTCACCAGAGCTGCATCTGCCTCACTTTTATATCCCCCTTGCCCACTCCCCCTTCCCCGTTTACATCTTCCTGCTCATCTGTGATTTAAAGAAAACCAAATGGATGCAATGTCATTCGGTAGCCTGTCTGTCATTGCCACAGCTTCAGTTCCAACATGGCTTAGATCTCGGGGCACACCTTAAAAGGAGTGATGCTTTAACAGCACAAGTCCAGAGGTTTATCTGAGACTGTAAATGCATTCATTGCTGTTGCTCATTGAATGAGCCGCTAACGTCCGAAATTCTGCAAAAGATGATTCAGGACCTCTGACGCTAATTCACGCACATTGAATAACGACAGCCAGCCTCCAAATGAGGCCTTTCAGAGACTACTTTGGGATACATTTGACAGTGAGGCTACTTTCTGAAGCCCTGGTGCACATCAGCTTTCTCCTTGGCTTTGGTCCGAGCCGCCTGTGCAAGGATTGCAAATATGGTGCTGCTTTTCGTGGAATAATCAGAACACAGAAACTACACCCTTCAACAGAATGGCGTATGTTCATAACTAGATTGGAGAAAATCTTAACAATGTTTCACACAGTAATTAAATGGAATTGCAACACTTTTCAACACGAGAGCAGATTTGCGCGATGGAAAGCAAGCAGGAAAGCTCTGTTCCCACCCGTCTAAAAGGCTGCTGTTGGAAACAGGGCTGTTTCTGCCCAGTCTCAAACTGGGGACCTTTCGCGTGTGAGGTGAATGCGATAACTACTACACCACAGAAACAAGTCCCGCCGGGGCCCGCCGCTGCTCAGAAGTGCCAACAGTGACATATGCACCATTTCTATGCTTCACCTCTCCCTTTCCAATAGCTCGTTGTTGTCCAGCGTAATTGACATCACCGAAAAGGTAAGAAAATCGTGTGAAATTGCTTATATATTATAGAAAAGGATGTCGTCAATGTTTGGACTACATGGCGATGCAGAGTAGGCTGGGACAACTTGTCCTGCACCTTTGAGTGGGAGCAGCGGCCGAGGAAAAACGAACCCGGGAGACGACAGCTAAGCTAAGACAGTTTGTTTCAAAATTACTTACCTGTAGCGGGCAGCGGAAGTGAGGTTGGAGCGCATAGCTGGGCGGGAAGGCAAGTGATTAGTATTTGAGTGGGTGTGTTCTAGACCCCAGGTCCTACTTCCGTAGGGCCTCCCTCCCACCCTCCTCCTCTAACCTAACTTTAAAGTCCACAGGTTATTGACTCAGTGTTCTTGTTTTTTGGAGACAGTGTACAGTCATGGCAGCGCAGGCGGTGGAATGTTCCTCCTGCAGGATGTTTGAGGTAGGGGTGACCACCGATACTCCTGCCGACTTCGTCTGCAGGAAATGCAGTCAGATCCTGATCCTCACCGAACGAGTTAGGGAACTGGAACTGGAACTGGATGAGCTGAGGATTATTCGAGAGGCTGAGAGGGTGATCGATAGAAGCTGCAGGGACATAGTTACGCCAGAGAACAGAGGTAGCTGGGTAACAGTTAGAGGTGGGAAGGGGAAGAAACAGGCAGTGCAGGGTTCCCCTGTGGTCGTTCCCCTAAAAAATAAGTATGCAGCTTTGGAAACTGTTGGGGGGGACAGCCTTGCAGGTGTAAGCTGCAGTGAAGGGGTCTGTGGCTCTGAGATTCAGAAGGGAAAAGGGGAGAAGAAGAGGGCGCTAGTTATAGGGGACCCTCTAGTTAGAGGGACGGACAGGCGGTTCTGTGGACATGGGCGAGACTCTCGGATGGTTTGTTGCCTCCCAGGTGCTAGAGTCCGAGACGTCTCGGACCGTGTCTTCAGAATCCTTAAGGGGGAGGGTGTGCAGCCAGAAGTCGTGGTACACATTGGCACCAACGACATAGGTAGAAAGAGGGGTGGGGAGGTCATTCAAGAGCTCAAGGAGTTAGGCTGGAAGCTAAAAGCTAGGACAGACAGAGTCGTCATCTCTGGGTTGTTGCCGGTGCCACGTGACAGAGAGGCAAAGAATAGGGAGAGAGTGCAGTTGAACACGTGGCTGCAAGGATGGTGTAGGAGGGAGGGCTTCAGATATTTGGACAATTGGACTGCATTCTGGGGAAGGTGGGACCTGTATAAACAGGACGGGTTGCACCTGAACCAGAAGGGCACCAATATCCTGGGGGGTAGGTTTGCTAGCACTCTTCGGGGGGGTTTAAACTAATTTGGCAGGGGGATGGGATCCGGACTTGTAGTCCACCAAGTAAGCTAGCTGTGTGTCAGGATGTCCAAGACTGTAGGGAGGCTATGGAGAAGGTAGCACTGACAGGGACTACTTGCGGAAACAGAGATGGGCTCAAGTGCGTATACTTCAATGCAAGGAGTATCAGAAATAAGGTGGGTGAACTTAAGGCGTGGATCGGTACCTGGGACTACGATGTTGTGGCCATCACGGAAACATGGATAGATGAGGGACAGGAATGGCTGTTGGAGGTTCCTGGTTACAGATGTTTCAGTAAGATTAGGGAGGGTGGTAAAAAAGGAGGGGGGGTGGCATTGCTAATTAGAAATGGTATAACGGCTGCAGAAAGGAAGTTTGAGGGGGATCTGCCTCTGGAGGTAGTATGGGCTGAAGTCTGAAATAGGAAAGGTGCAGTCACCTTGTTGGGTGTTTATTATAGGCCCCCCAATAGCAGCAGAGATGTGGAGAAACAGATTGGGAAACAGATTTTGGAAAGATGCAGAAGCCACAGGGTCGTAGTCATGGGCGACTTCAACTTCCCAAATATTGATTGGAAGCTCTTTAGATCAAGTAGATTGGATGGGGCGGTGTTTGTGCAGTGTGTCCAGGAAGCTTTTCTAATGCAGTATGTAGATTGTCCAACCAGAGGGGAGGCCATATTGGATTTGGTACTCGGTAACGAACCGGGACAAGTGGTGGGCTTGTTAGTGGGTGAACATTTTGGTGATGGCGACCACAATTCTGTGACTTTCACCTTGGTTATGGAGAGAGATAGGTGCGCACAACAAGGAAGTTTTTACAATTGGGGGAAGGGAAATTACGATGCTGTAAGACAGGATTTGAGGAGCATGCGTTGGGAGCATAGGCTGTCAGGGAAGGATGTGGTGGAAATGTGGGACTTTTTCAAGGAGCAGATACGACGTGTCCTTGATATGTATGTACCGATCAGGCAGGAAAGAAATGGTCGTGTGAGGGAGCCTTGGTTGACGAGGGAGGTTGAATGTCTAGTAAAGAGGAAGAAGGAGGCTTACATAAGGTTGAGGAAACAACGTTCAGACAGAGCAGTGGAGGGATACAGGATAGCCAGAAGGGACCTGAAGAAAGGGATTAGGAGAGCTAGGAGAGGGCATGAAAAATCCTTGGCGGATAGGATCAAGGATAACCCCAAGGCATTCTATGCGTATGTGAGAAACCTGAGAATGACGAGAACGAGGGTAGGTCCGATCAAGGACAGTGGTGGGAGACTGTGTATTGAGTCGGAAGAGATAGGAGAGGTCTTGAACAAGTACTTCTCTTCAGTATTTACGAACGAGAGGGACCGTATTGTTGAAGAGGAGAGTGTGAAACGGACTGATAAGCTAGAAGAGATACCTGTTAGGAAGGAAGATGTGTTGGACATTTTGAACAACTTGAGGATAGACAAGTCCCCCGGGCCTGACGGGATATATCCTAGGATTATGTGGGAAGCAAGAGAGGAAATTGCAGTACGGTTGGCAATGATCTTCTCGTCTTCTCTGGCAACTGGGGTGGTACCAGGGGACTGGAGAGTAGCGAATGTTGTGCCCCTGTTCAAAAAAGGGAATAGGGATAACCCCGGGAATTACAGGCCAGTTAGTCTTACTTCTGTGGTAGGCAAAGTAATGGAAAGGGTACTGAGGGATAGGATTTACGAGTATCTGGAAAGACACTGCTTGATTAGGGACAGCCAGCACGGATTTGTGAAGGGTAGGTCTTGCCTTACAAGACTTATTGAATTCTTCGAGGAGGTGACCAAGCATGTGGATGAGGGTAGAGCAGTGGATGTGGTGTACATGGATTTTAGTAAGGCATTTGATAAGGTTCCCCATGGTAGGCTTATGCGGAAAGTCAGGAGGCATGGGATAGAGGGAAATTTGGCCAATTGGATAGAAAACTGGCTAACCGGTCGAAGTCAGAGAATGGTGGTAGATGGTAAATATTCAGCATGGAGTCCAGTTACAAGTGGAGTTCCGCAGGGATCAGTTCTGGGTCCTCTGCTGTTTGTAATTTTTATTAATGACTTAGATGAGGGAGTCGAAGGGTGGGTCAGTAAATTTGCAGATGATACAAAGATAGGTGGAGTTGTGGACAGTGAGGAGGGCTGTTGTCGGCTGCAGAGGGACTTAGATATGATGCAGAGCTGGGCTGAGGAGTGGCAGATGGAGTTCAACCCTGCCAAGTGTGAGGTTGTCCATTTTGGAAGAACAAATAAGAATGCGGAATACAGGGTTAATGGTAGGGTTCTTGGTCAGGTGGAGGAACAGAGGGATCTTGGGGTCTATGTACATAGATCTTTGAAGGTTGCCACTCAGGTGGATAGAGTTTGTAAGAAGGCCTATGGAGTATTATCGTTCATTAGCAGAAGGATTGAATTCAAGAGTCGTGAGGTGATGTTGCAGCTGTACAGGACTTTGGTTAGGCCACATTTGGAGTACTGTGTGCAGTTCTGGTCGCCTCACTTTAGGAAAGATGTGGAAGCTTTGGAGAGGGTGCAGAGAAGATTTACCAGGATGTTGCCTGGAATGGAGAGTAGGTCGTACGAGGATAGGTTGAGAGTTCTCAGCCTTTTCTCGTTGGAACGGCGAAGGATGAGGGGTGACTTGATAGAGGTTTATAAGATGATCAGAGGAATAGATAGAGTAGACAGTCAGAAACTTTTTCCCCGGGTACAACAGAGTGTTACAAGGGGACATAAATTTAAGGTGAAGGGTGGAAGGTATAGGGGAGATGTCAGGGGTGGGTTCTTTACCCAGAGGGTGGTGGGGGCATGGAATGCGCTGCCCGAGGGAGTGGTAGAGTCAGATTCATTGGCGACCTTTAAGCGGCATTTGGATAGGTACATGGATGGGTGCTTAATCTAGGATAGAAGTTCGGCACAACATCGTGGGCCGAAGGGCCTGTTCTGTGCTGTATTCTTCTATGTTCTATGTTCTATGTTCTTAGCGGCTGGGGCATGTTATGGAAGGTTTGTAAACTGTTTATTTACGTTTTTTACCCAAGGTGGGGCGAGTTGAAAACTTGAGAGCATAGGCTTAAAGTGAGAGGGTTAAAATTTAAAAAGGACCTGAGGCATATTTCCCACACAGAAGGATGTGCGTGTGTGTAATAATCAGAGGAAGTGGATTAGGCTAGTACACTCAGAAGATTTCAAAAGCAACCGGATGAGTTTCTGGATAGGGAGGGTTTAGTGGGATAGGGGCCAAATGCTGGTAAACGGGACATGTTTAACTTTGGCTGTGTGGTCAGCATGGATGAGATTCACTGAAGAATCTGTTTCCTTGCTGTCTACCCCAATAACGTTATGTTGCTTACACCGGCTTGAAAGGATTATTTTTAGCGTGGCTTGCCATCGCTCTCTGTGGCTGTTCACCGGAAAGGTAGTATTGTGAAATACTGCAGAACCGAAAGAATTCCTTACTTTTGCGCTGACTGACCATACTCCGTGAAATATTCCCGGATCCTCAGTTGAGGATTTTTGCTGTTGGAAATTGCCTCACAAACCGTGTTATCTGGTAATGTATTTATAGAATGGCAAAACAGAAAGCATTCAACACGGAATACAAACAAAAATGACAAACCAAATGCATTTTCAGAAACAGAAAAACATGAATGCTAAATTGAGACAGTCCGAGGGCATGAGCTATAAACTAATCTCACAAGTAACAGCAGGGCAATTCCAAACTACTCTTTCAAACAGACTGGAGCCTTAGTGCACCACCACTTCCCAGAAAGTGCTGAAAAGAGAGAAAGAAAGAACACAATCCGAATTGCCCATAAAAAGTGAATTTCACCAATCGCAGTCTCGATTAGATTACCTTTCCCTTCTGCCGTTCCAGGACAGAAATGAAGTAAATGTGAGAAATTTAAGAACATATGACATCTCAATTCCTTGGAATTATTTTCCCATTCGCAAGAAAACTGAATAACGGCGAGTAGAGTCACTGCCGGACCTTGTTTCACAACAGCAATGAAACAACAATCGCTCTTTGGTTCCAGTGAAAATTCAACTTGCCTGGAACAAAGCTGTCGCTGCTTGAGCCTCCAATTGACCATGTGGTAGGCGATCACTATCATGACAACATGGACTCTGACTCCTTTGAGAGAGCCCACACTCTCCCACACCACAGTTAGTTCTCCAAGAAGCAAACTCACGGCTCTGCTTTTTTTTTGGCTTTGAACATGCTGCAGCCTCAGACATTACAGCGGTGGGATACGAACCTACACCTCTTTCGAGGCTGGAATCTGAATCCAAGGCCTTAGGCCCCTTGGTCACCCAAACGAGCACTGACCTTACCTGAATAGTGAAGTGCGGTGTGTCTGATCTGCAGGACACCCTGCAGGATTTGCAGACAGCGCCATCCTCCCTATGAGTTGTCCGTGCTTGATAATATTTTGTTGTGTAGATGTGTCCCTGTTTTGCCAATATCACCATTGTTTAACTCCCTACATTCTGTTGGTCGAACTGTGATTCCAATCAGAATCACAAAACACCCTAGCTGTGTTTGCTCTCTACAGAGATAAATGTGATTCTCTTTTGGTATCATTCTCTTCCCTTCTCCCTGTAACTCTGGACACTTTTACTTTCAACATAAGCATCGAAATAGTTTTTAAATAACTTGATTGAAACTGCGTCTTTGTCAATGTCAGGCAGTGGTTTAAAGACCCTCACCACTCCCTATGTGGAAACATTCCTCCTCATGTACATTTGTCTTCTTTTACTAATGTCTTTAAAACTCTGCCGACTCGTTCTCGATCCTTTCAGGCGTAGGGAGCATTCTCTCTTCCTTATTTCCTCTGTCTAACCCACTCATGTCTTGGAAAGGTTTAACAAGGCCAGGTATTGGCCTTCTGCTCTCCAAGGAGACCTGTCCCAACTTTTCAAATGAACTTTGTTGTTGATATTCCTCATATACCACACCATTCCCATCGACCTGTTCAGTGCTGTTTCCAATCATTTGACGTCCCCACTTCCGATAGTTTCACACCCAGAACTGCGTGAACATCTAGATGATGGATTTATTCAGTGTGGGATTCTGTGGGTGAACATCCTCTAACACTTGTTTGACTTTCACCACATGTGGTACTGTGACATGCCCACTACAATGACACTTCTGACCCCAAAACCCAAAAGTATTTCAAAGGGTGCAATTTAATGATTTACATCTTTTTATCAAACAGTTCATCGGACGACCGTGCAAAAGTGAAATCAAACAACCAAGGCTCGATGGCGATATGAAGTCAGACATTCTCACATGCCAATATTAACACAAGCTACTAAACCCTGTACACTCTTACATTTCCAACACCAAACCAGCTGAGAGTGGCTCAGGTCCGACTACATCCCACTGTGTTCTCGGATTTCTAAGCACCAAAGTGTTTCAAGAATATCGCCTTCTCATTCCATCTCCTTGTTCACGGGACGGTGCTGTTTATCCCTTCCGCTTGGACTATGTTGTCTTCATTGGCAGAGTATTCAGCTATTTCTCTCCACCTGCACACAATGTGAGGGGAGGCAAGCGCTGATACACTCTAAATCTCGCTCTCATCGGCACAGCAAGTTCCATCACGTGCTGGAAATCAGCAAGTTTGATAAGGAACTTCCTGCAAATATCATTTATCTGAGACAGCGATAAAGATGGTGAGCTAGTGGGAAAGACAGAAATGTACTCCGGACTCTCTACCCTCAGGTAAAATCATGCGAGGGCATTTTTGTGCAGCCTCTTTGCTGTTCAGAATCCATCTTCACACAACAATCCTGCAGAAAGCCTTTTGTAACACTAACATCGGCTTCTTTGCTGAAAACTGGCTGCACTTTACATCTGAGCTTTAACTGTTCCAGATGGAGACAATCCGAGTGAAATTCTCACTCACTGAGAACCACCCCACGTCCTGAGCTGCGGGGCTGCAGCCAGTCTGTCACAGAAGATAGGGTTAACAATGAGACATTGTTTTACTATCAGCCACTCTGTCGCAGAGACTGGAAGAAGGGCAACATCAACGTGTAGCGTCACTCACGCGCCGACAGAAGCTGTTCAGCCCATCGAGTCCAAGACGACTCTGCTGTCGGAATCAGCTTTGGATGTTACTGCAGCGACTCCTGTCGCTCAGGCACACTGGACCTGATGTGGATAAACTTATCAAGTTACCCCCAGTTCAGAGAACAGATCTCACAGCTCCCATCATCCCAGAGAGACAGGGAACAAAAGAAAGCGATTCAGACCATCATCTGAACACCTCCTGGGGAGAAAACGGATGTGGGAAAGCAACAGTCTCGACCAGTGCATGTTGCCAGCATTTACAATCTTGGTCTGTGTGACAACAAAAGCAGGATCCAGGAACTGATTATCTTGCTTCTTAAAACAGGCTTCTTAAAATTTGCAGAGCAGACATACATCTACATGCTGTTTGTGAACTGTACTCTGCAGTTCATCATTTCAGTGAATATGTTACGATCACTGGGATATGGGTTCGGAACGCTCCAACTGTGACCCTCAACACACAGGATTTGAACAGAAAGAACTGACTCAGTGAAAAAATCTGTTAAACCGGATTCTGGGAGGAATTGAAAGCGATGGAATGAAAAGCCCCATGAGAGCGGGATGTAACATTAACTGTGAAGGGATTGTTTTCCAGACTCGAGGAGAGTGCGCAGTGCTGTTTCCATGGGTCAATATCAGGATAGATAGATTGAATCAGCGTCGAATGTTATTGGAGGGATCCCTGTCGCTTAGACACACTGCACCTCTTGTACAATGGTGCAAAAACACGGACCTTTTGTGTAGATAGGACAACTTCAAAATGGTTAATGAGGCAAAATGCACAAATGAGTGAAACAACAAAGCAACCACAGAATCTGGTGTTACTTGAAGAGGTAAACCCCTCTCTAATGTAAACCACCAAAACAGAAAAGATTCCGCCCAGTGCTGTGCTCTGTTAAAATTCAAGAGTCAAGCAGCTATCCTCAAAATCACCATTTAAAGTTAAAAATAACAACTTTATTGCTTTTTCAACATTTGACAGAGAATAATCAACTTACAACTACTTTCAACTCCTTTCTCTCAAGCTTCTGCTCTACAATACCTTCCCCAACCCCGAGTCTATTAACATTTACAAAGAAATTCAATTTTAAAAACCAGCTAGTTGTCGAATCTTCTCTTTGTATCTTCCTCTGTAGAATTTTTTATCTAGATCGGTGTTGATGCTTTTTTATTCGATGCAATCTATTTCTCCAGATAAGCACCGCTTGGAGATTTTACTAACATCCTACATCTGTTGGTCTTTTCGCTGTTCTGCTTGCTGTTCTTTGCCGCTCTGGGTACCTGTTCAAAATGTCAGATATTTGTCTCATAAAACGTCGGAGAGTTTCAATGGTTTTAACATTGTGAAAATAACAAATTCAAACTTGATTGGGGCATCATTTAAACTAATTGGCCAAATTAGAATTTGTTTTTTTTTGTATCCATGTATCGGAATTGATTTTTCAGAAAGAAAAAAAACATTTTAGAAGATGATTCCAGAATAGTTGAAAAGCCACGTGCAGACACACAAGGAACGAATTTAACAGGAACATGGATTCTGGGCTGCCTTGATGGAGAGGCAAAAGTAACACAATCACGAATTGTTTAGCGTTCATTCGAAAGGAATTGCAAAACACCAGCAACTGAACATGTTAAGTGTAAGAAGACCTGGTGGAGCTTGAAAGGTGTAGCCGCTGGTTCTACGTGAACTATTACAGATTGTGAACGTGCTGATCTGTTTGCTTTAGTTTTGCATTAAATGGAAGCCGATTACCTCAGTCTGCTGGCTAACTGGTTTATGGGATAGAGTGAGACTAACTTCGTGGGATTAATTGTCGCACTGTCTCAGGTTGACATAAGGATCATCAGTTCCTCCGCTCACCTGACCTGTAATACAATAGTGACTCCAATGAGTAGGAATGGACCTGTCGACGTCAAGCATCATTATCATTGCCACCTGTTGCCTTGAACATTTGGTCACAATGACCAGTAATGGGACTGAGTCCATTTAACACTCACTGATCTTCCCCCGAAAGATCCTGCGACAAGACCCGTCCTTATTCCTGTTTGAACCTTCTGTTCCACACAGCAGCAAAACTATTTGTCATGAATTTGCCAGATACGCTGACATCATTCAATTACCCGAAGAGATAAAATCCAATTCCTTTCGAATGTTTGAATGAGCTGTGTGAGTTTGCAGCAAATAGGATATCGTGAAGCGAGTTTAACAGCCTTTTCAAGAATGTAATCCATTGCAGTGTCAGAGATTTGAAAAAGGTCATCAAGCTAAAATATCACCTCCGTTTCTCGATCCACAGATGGATAATCACCTGGGGAATATGTGCAGGTTTACGTTTAATAATTGACACACTTCCCAAAGACAGAACAATCCCACAAATCAGAAACTGGAGTTTTAGAATACATACTACTTTATTCGAAATTATTCTTCAACTACGCTTCAGTCTGATGCTCCAATAATTCCTGATCAACGTCAGTAAAACCAGCGTTGGACAAGGATTGAAATTATAACTGCGGCATGTTTAAGACTGTTTAGTACCAAGCGCTGATCAGTTGCTCCACTGGAGCCGCAGGCAGCAAGCCTATAACGTGCCCTACTCGTACCTCTGGGACCTTCGACCCGCATGTTCCACAGTTGCAGTGGTTCTTAAAATAAAGCTAAGGCAGAGGATGAGGAACTGATATGGACCTGTGACTATTCAAGCATCAGGTTCTGGAAATGGGACACAGAAAAATGATGCGCAAAATAGAGTTGATTGAAAACTTGGTTTCTGTGGGTGGCTGCGTTGTTTACAATGTGACATTATCGATGTCTCAGGGCTTCTCATTCGAATGGCTTCAATTTGGCACAGAATTAGATTCATCGACACTTCCTGAACTTCCTTCTGCAAGTTCCTACAGAAAACATGAAACATACTGCACTCATCCTCAATCTTCACCATCACTACATCCAAGGCCATGTTGCACAGGTTTCATGAATACTGAAGATATAAGAATGTCATGCAAGAGTAAGTTAAATTTCAGTTTAAATTGTAAAGTGATAAGAATCCAGAATAAGATACTGAATGTCCCAAATTCATGTTTATTACTGTGGCCAGAACTCTAGCCAGGCAAAGAGGAAATATGTCCCTGAATCCCCAACATTCACACGGCCGCTAGCTCCATTTGTCGAGTTGGAACGCTGTGTGAAGGAGCATTCATTCTGATAGAGCGCCAGGGAGAATCCTCCACTGTCTGATCTAAAGCTACAACAGGAGCTGTGTATTCCAGCTGTGAAAGCAGTGGATAAAGGGTAGGTTCTTAGTATTCCGTGGTGTAGATTAACAGAGTCCTCATCATGTTATTGTTTAAAACCTTCTGTCAGAAACAGCGCAGACAGAGACGAATAGGAGGGGACATTTCACCCGCCAGAGCTACCCCACCATTTGATATCATTATGGCTAACCGAAAACGTCAATGTCTTTTCCCAGCCCATCAAAATCAACCTGTCGCCCAAAGGGAAAAAAACACTGAATAAACCGAAAACCTCTGTGCAGCTGTGGGAGGGAAATGTGTTTAGAGACAGTGGGCTTCTGCAGTGGGTTTTGTGAATGAGCAGCCGATTCTGGGCTGATAATATTTCAAATGATAAGATTCCTTCAAATGATGAGTAATCTTCTCTGGTCAGTCGCAGGGATGAGAAATCCAGGCGATGAGAACTGATGAGTCAGCGGAACAATCATTGATTCAGCTGAAATCTGAACTAAACTCCGATTCTGGTGGGAGTCAAACACACAAACTTAGAATCGCAATCTTAACAATGCAGTAGATGTCCAACACGTCTTTCATTGTGCCAATGAGCTGCGCTAGCCTCCATTTTACTGCACTCAAAGTCACGGTGTTCAAGTCATTCATCAAACATCTGTTTATCCTCGCCCCACTTTCCAGTACCTGGTCCTTTTTCGTGCATGCTCCAGCTCCTCACGTGTTCGGCTAAATACTCCTGAAGTTACCGCACGTTCAAACAGTGAGTTATGAACAAACAACACTCTCAGGATGTAAACATTCTTCCTAAATCTTCTCTGAACTTCCTCTCTCTAGCGTTTCATCTATACCTCTGGTTATTAACACTTCCCATAAGCAGTTTCTTCCTGTCACACATATCTATCCTCTTTCTGTGCACATTAGTAAATTCCTCTCTCAGCTTTCTCCGCTCTCAGATAAAGAGCCCTAGTCGAGATTTGCAGTGGCGAGAGTGGAGTGCTTTAAAAGCACAGCAGGTCAGGCAGCATCCGAGGAGCAGGAGAATCGATGTTTCGGTCATCAGCCCTTCATCAGGAATGAGGATTGTGATTCGGGGTTGAGGGAGAGGAATGGGGTTGGTGGTCACATGATGGGAAAGTGGATGAAGGTGAGGGTGAATGTGATAGTTCAGAGGAAGGATTGATGGACGTGTCCAGAGAGCAGTGCCGAATTGGGACTGGGATAATGATGGGGAGGCGAAATGAGGAAGCTGTTGAAATACATATTTATCCCGTCTGGTTGCAGGGTCATAAGTTAGAATATGAGACGTTCTTCCTCCAGGCATCGGCTGGTAATGAAATAGCGGTGGCTTGTGCCCACAACATGGATTCTCCTGCTCCTCAGATCCTGTCTTACGTGCTGTGCTATTCCAGCACTACACTGTCGACTCAGCTCCAGCACCTGCAGCCCTCACTTTCGCTTATGTTTGCAGGAGGAATGGTCGAGCTCAGGCACCCACTTGGTAAATCTCCTCTGACCACCCTCCAGTGCAAACACACGTTTCCTGAAGGCTGGTGATCACAACAGAACAAAATTATCCAAAGAAAAGCAGAAATATCTGATCAAAATCAGCAGGTTTAGTGCATCTGGGAGAGATTTCCGAGCCAAACGATCCGCCTTTGGATTGAATGGTATGTGTAGGTGGGGCAGGAACGTGAAAGAAGGTGGACAGGGTCTAAAATAATTGAACTCGATACTGGGTATTGAAGATTGCACGGTTTCTCAGCAGGAAATGACGTGCCACTCTTCCAACGCGCGCTGTGCTATGCGGGAGCTCTCCAGCAGACCAAACTGAAATGGAGGCATGGAATCACAGTGGGATGTTACAGTGATAGGAACCTGGAAGCTCAAGGTCTGTTTTTGCTTGCAGAGACAAGGTAGGTGTACACACGTTTGTCACCCGCTCTGTTTTTCTCTCCCCAGTCTGGACGAGATCACATTGTGAGCTGGAAAATCAGTTTGCTAAATTGAGTGATTGTCCGATAAATCACTGAACCTTACACAGTGAGGCGAGACATCACAAACAATCAGCATTACACCTTCTTGGATTGTGTGGAATGGTGCCATATGGGGAAGTGCTGGAGGTCAATGATGATTGGACGATGTCGTACACAGAGAATGTTTCCTGCATAGTGCCAGTATTCAGTGGTACAGGCTAGTTGAGAAAGGGCAAAGTGTATATATTCCTGAGCTACCTGCTCTAAAAAAACAGCACACTACAGAGCAAAAGTATTTAATGATTTTCATTCCAACACTGACAGTAGGTACAGCTTGCATAAGTCACGTGTTTGTTCTTTTAATGTCACTCTGTCTCCCCGGTAGCAGCAGTACTCCCCCACGTTGATTGAGACAGAACAGTTCTTCCTGTGACATGTCCCTTCGAGAATGGAAGGACAGGTGTTAATAACCCGTCCTTGGAACGGAGTATCTGCATTGCTCAGTAACAATAACTTAACTGTCCAATCTCCATTTCAAATAACTTTACCCATAGCCTTGTATGTCTTGGCATCAAAAATTCACATCCGAATATTTCGCAAAGTTATGTGGATTTCTGCCTCTCCGAGTCTTGCATACACTGTATTCCAGATTTCAACCACCCACTGTTTGAAAACGTTTTTCCACGTCACTCTAATAATTCCGCCTCTGACCTTAAATCGAAGGCCAACCGTGGTCGAAGTCTCCATCAAAGTCTAACATGTATTTCAGTCTATTCTATCCATATCCCTCAATAATTTTTACATCTTAATCATATCCCCCTCAATCTCCTCTGCTCTAAGAAAAACAACTCGAGTTTGTCCAATCTCACTTCTTCAGACCAGACAATATCTTATCAAATCTCCCCTGCATCGTTTCCAGTGCTATCACATCCCTACTATAATATAAATTGCATAACTACACACATTGTTGTCGCTTGAGCCGAATGAACAAGTGAAATAAATGATACGCAATTCGACAAAAAACTGGTGGATTTTTAAAATAAAGTTTCTTTTCCTCAATGCTGCCCTGTGCCCCTTTCCTGAACCTAATGTTTCAAGAATCGCTGGTCCATTTCAGTGAAAGCTGCTACATGAGGATTTGTCTCACAACCGCGGTATCCAAATGGATCAACTAGTTTGAAGGTCCCGATGCTGAGACTTGGGCATGGTCACCCATCAACAGTGAGCGCAGCAACACCAACTGAACGGGGTCAATGTGAAAGTGATTGAAAGTGAAATGGAAGTGGGAACTTCAAAGATGTAAGTGATTGCAGGAGGGAGGGAAGACTCCGAGAAGGGGTGAGTCTGAATCCTGATATATGATTCGCAGAGATTTGTGAGAGAGGGAGAGCTTTGGTGGCAAATTAATCGTAATCTCTGAGAATGCTTTCATGTAAAATCAACTAATTTCTTTCTGTGTTTTCTCTGCATGAGTCTCAAGGAATAAAATGCAGTGACTCGGATGTGTACGAGCTTACTGAGGCCACAATGCAGAATATGTTATCATTGAATCCATTACTGAGTCATTCAGAGACCCGCGTTTAAAAACAACAATAATTACAGTGACGGATGATATGTTAGGAAGAGTAGCAGGTGCACAACAGGAATATTAGGCGAGGGACAGCAGATATGTGGGAATTCAGAATTGGCTGAATTTTAAATTCAATATCCCCAGATGCTGTGGTGGTTCCATCGGACTGCATGTTGAAGATTGAGTTTGATGGATTTCGAGAAACAAAATGATTCAGGGGATAGTGCGAGATATTAGTGCAATGTATGTTTCAATAACAATGAGTTTTAAAACTTTTGCTTCACTCACCTACCCACACAAGGAGGTACTCTTTGCTGCAGTTAGTAACATACCCCAGTTCCTAGAACCAGAATTGACAAACTTTGTGGTGCAGCCGCTAATATCAACCCGGAAGTGGGGGTTGAAATGAGCACGTGAAGTGATTGTGTGGCACCAGTGACATGATTGGTAAAGGTGCGGGCATTGAGTCAGAGATGTACAGCATGGAAACAGACTCTTTGGTCCGACCTAATCTAGTCCCTCCTGCCAGCTTTCTGCCGATATCCCTCCAAACCTTTCCTATTCCTATACTCATCCAAATGCCTTTGAAATGTTGGATATGTACCAACCTCCATCACTTTCTCTGGCAGCTTATTCCATACACGCACCATCCTCTGTGTGAAAATGTTTACCCTTAGGTCTCTTTTATGTATTTGATTTCTAAAACTAAATCTATGCCATCTAGTTCTGGTCTCCCTGCCACCAGTGAAAATACATTGTCTATTTATTCAAGTGCGTGAAATGCTGAGGCTGGGAGTGCTTCTGGTCAAAGTCGAGGTGGAAGGGCATCTTGGTCTCAATTTATTATATTATGAATATTCAGCAGCATCATTAACCAGCACTGAAGATTGGTTCAGAGGAAGCTTGCTGGAGCCTCAAGTGATTTTCCTTAACAAAGTGGTATTTTGTTACTTTGACAGTAAGAACTGACTTTGCTCACATCGTCTCCACATCAGTTTCTTGCTCCAGTAAACACTCCAATCCATTGTACATTGCTTCCATTCTAACACAGAAACGCGTAGTATTCTCTCTCCATATGGGATAATCTAAATTGACAATGTCATTCTTTGAATGGAGAAATGCAGCAGGGGGTTTTTAGTGCAGCGATATATTGGGCTAGTAAACTTTGGAGACTGGAACGTGGCAGCAGCTGTTATTTAAATTCGATGAATAAAGTCTGGGAAATGAACCCAATCTCAGGAACAGAGACAATAACTTTAATATACTGAAAACTCATTCATTCATGTCCCTTCAAAAGGGAAATCTGCTGACCATGACGAGTCCTGCCAACATGTGACTCCAGACCCACAACAATGTGGTTCACCCATAAATACCCTCTGACTCAGTTCAAGGTGAATTACGCATGAAGCACTAATGGTTTTCAGACCAATGATAACAACTTTTCGTGGGAGAATAAGGAAGCATAAAAATATATGGACAACGGGGGAAATGGGAATCGTATCTGTGTGGACTCGAATTCAACTGTTTGTCAAACTAAATTGACAAAAGGATACCCGCAATGCGAAGAAGTCAGGGCCATGGGATGACTGCTGGAAGGGATTCAATTACCCGCTGAGGTGTAAGCTCACTTGCTCAGTCAGAATGCGCACAGGTCACTCACCACACCCATATGTGAGAGGTGATCACTCAGGAGAACAACTGACAGAGTGAACAGCAAGTTTACAAATGACAGTAGGAGTTCAATTCTGTTGTTATCGCAGCTGTTAACCCCAACCAGCAATAATTCTGTTTGGATGCATGTTTCCAGTGGAGTTCCACTATTTTTTGATGTCGACCATGATTTAGACTTAGTTGTAGGAGCTATGAATCATAGGTTTGCTGATGATTCAACAATTGGACGTGTAGTTGACTATGACGAAGAATGTCAGAGACTGCAGGGACGTCTCAATAAGATGGAAAGGAAAAATGGCGAAATGCATTGAATTCAGACCAATGACTGTAAACGAAATTGGGGAAAAGAAACAATAGCAATGAGTATTTTGTGTGGTGTAGACAGACAAAGAGATCTTGGAGTGGACAGTAATGATTGCTGAAGATCAATGGACAGGGGAATCAGTTGGACGGACCTGCGTCCTGTAGATGCTGGAAATCAGAATAAATATTAGAGTGGTGCTGAAGACGCACAGCAGGTCAGGCAGCATCCGAGATGCGCACCAAAAATGACGTTTAGGGCAAAATGCCTTCATCAGGAATAAGGCTTGGAGCCTCGAGGTTGGGGAGATAAATGGGTAGGGTGGGGTTTGGGAGAATTTATCTGAGATTGCAATAGGTGGATGGAGGTGGGGATAAGAGTGTTGGTTCGGAGAAGAGGTTGGAGTGGATAGGTGGGAAGGAAGATAGACAGGTGGGACAGGTCAGTTGGACGGTGCCAAGCTGGAAGGTTGGAACGAGGGTAAGGTGGGAGGTGAGGGGAAATTGGTGAAATCCACATTGATGCAATGGAGTTGACTTGTCATGAGGCAGAAGATGAGACATTCTTCCTCTAGGCGTCGGGTGGTGAGGGAGTGGCGGTGAAGGAGGCCCAGGACCTGCATGTGCTCTGGAGAGTGGCGGGGGGAGTTGAAGTGTTCGGTCACGGGGCATTGGAGTTGATTGTTGCCGGTGTCCTGCAGACGTTCTTGAAAGTGCTCTGTGAGAAGGTGACTGGTGGCCCCACTGAAGATGAAACTGCATCGGGAGAAACGGATGCAATAAATGGCAAGTGTGGATGTGCAGGTGAATGGATGTGGAAGCCTACTTTCGGGCAGTGGGCGGAGGTTGGTCTGTCTGGGCGCAGGTTTTACAATTCCTGTGGTGGCAGAGGAAGGTGCCGGGAGGGGAGTGTGGGTCATTTGAGGGCGTGGACTTGACTAGGGAGTCATAGAGGGAATGGTCTTTGAGGAAAGTGGATCGGGGTAGGGAGTGAAAAATATCCCTGGAGGTCAGTGTTACTGATATTTTTTAGAAACCCACTGACTCCCACAGCTGTCTGGATTTCAACTCCTCCCACCGCACCCCCTGCACCAATGTTATCCTGTGTTCCCAACTCCTCCACCTCTGCCGCGTCAGCTCCAAGAGGACCAGTTCCACAACAGAACACAGCAGATGGCCTTCTTCTTTAAAGAACGGAAGTTTCACTCCCATGTGGTTTAAGATGCCCGCTAACGCATTTCATCCATGTCCTGCACGTCCATCCATGAGCCCCATATCTCCAAACACAACAAGGACAGATCAAGGACAGAGGAAGGTCCTCAACTTCCATTCCACCAATCTCCACAAAAATCACATCATCCACCGACATTTTCGCTACCTCTAAATTGACCCCACCACCAGGGATATATTTCCCTCCCCAAACACATTTTCCTCAAAGACCGTTCCCTCCGCGACTACCTAGTCACGTCCATGCCCTCAAATGACCCACCATTCCCTCCCAGCACCTTCCTCTGCCACTGCAGGCATTGCAAAATCTGCACCAACATCGTACCACTCACATCTATCCAAGGATCCAGTGGAGCCTTCTATATCCATCAAAGGTTCACCTATACTTCCACAGATGTCATTTGTTGTATCTGCTGTTCCAGCTGCTGTCACCTCTAAATTGGGGAGACCGGATATCTTCTGACAGGGCACTTCAGATAACATCTCCAGGATACCTCTAAGAATCAACTCCACTTCCCTACGGCCAAACATTTCAACTTCATCTCCCACTCTCCTGAGGATATGCAGGACCTGAGCCACCTCCATCGCCACTCCCTCACTACCGAACGCCTGGAGGAAGAACGCCTCATCTTCTTCCTCGGGACCCTTGAACCCCATGGCATCATTGTGGATTTCATCAGTTCCCTCATTCCCACTTCCTCATCTTACCCCAGTTCTAACCTTCCAGCTCAGCACCGTCCTCCTGACCTGTCCTACCTGTGTATTTTCATTTCCACCTATCCATTACACCTTCCTCTCTGACATATCACCATCAACCTCCACCTCTATCCACCTACTGCACTCTCAGCGACATTCTCCCCAGAACAACGACCTCCCATTTATCGCCTCACCCATCGTCTGCCTGTCTCATTCCTGATGAAGAGCTTTTGTCCAAAACGTTGATATTTCCTCATATGCTGACGGACTTGTTGTGCTTCTCCAGCACCACTTTGATCGTGAGGGGAATAAGTTGATTGAGAGGGATTTTGGACTTTTCTGTTGTTGGCCACAGACTCTTGCAGCTAGTAGAACTTTAGTGAATAGCTAAAGGTCTGAGCACAAGTCTGGTCACTGTACTAATCAACATTTATTAAGTTTTTTGATTAAAGGTGGAGGGCTGAATTATGCAACTTTGCCCATCAAGACTGATTCACCACTCAATTACGAGGTTGGGAGTGCTTCTGGTCAAAGGCGGGGCAAAAAGGAAAATTTGTTCCCGTTTATAATAACAGCAATCTACAGTGCATCTTGCTGAGACAGCTGAGTGCCACAACTGAAGCGTGGGCCGCTGGTTTGAAGTTTAATTTTGCTTCGCTATCACCCAGTTCGCTGGAATGAATTGCTTTCACCATTTTTATTTCCAATTGTTTGATATCTCCCTGCAGTCTGCGGCTTTCTTTCTCATGGTTAATTGCATGACTAACTGTTGTATGATCTGCACAGTGCTGAATCACGGCCACTACAAGTAAATATGAATCATTGGTCTATATGAGAAAACAGTGGAACTCACTGCAGGCGTGCTGCGTAGGTTTTCAGGCGGCGTCAGAATTGTAGACAGTGAGAAAGATGATCTAAGTTTCAAAAGGATCTTAACCCAATGAGTCTTTGAACTGAAAAAGTTAACATGGAGTTCAATCTGGGTAAATGGAAAGTATTGCATTTTGGTACAACAAAAAGAGTATGGCTTTACCTATGTTGGAGAACAGGGAAGCTCGGTGTGCAGGTACATAATTCCTTGTAATTTGCTTTACCAACAGGCAAGATGGTTCAAAGGCATTTAACAAACCTCCCCTCATTGCTCAGTCCTTTGTGTATAGTCGTTGGGACGTTATGTTGAAGTTTTGCAGGACATGGATGAGGCCTCATCTGGAATATTCTGTCCAGTTCTGGTCTCCCAGTTGTTGGAATGATATTATTCAGCTGGAGTAGGTTCAGAAAAGGTATACACGCATGTTGCCTGTGGACGGTTTGAGTATAATGAAAGGCTGGATAAGCTGAGACTATTTTCAGATTCGAGATTGGGGTGCTGGAAAACCATATCAGGTAAGACAGAATCCGAGGAGCAGGAGAATCATTTTTTGGGGGGGCGTGTCGTTCACCAGACACTTCTCCGAAACGTCGATTCTCCTGCTCCTCAGATGCTGCTTGACTTGCTGTGCTTTCCTAGCACAACACTCTCGACTCTGATCTCTCATCTGCAGTTCTCACTTTCTCTTAGTTGAGACTGTTTTCACTTTAGGTTCGGGGTTTGAGCAGCGACCTGACAGAAGTTTATGAATTATTGAGAGGCAAGTTAGAGATAACGATAGCGGCCTTTTCCCAGGAGAGGAATTTCAAGACGAGAGGGCATATGTTTAAGATGAAAAGAGAGATTTTTTTTTAAAAAAAGGCATATGAGGCTTCTTTTTAGGGAAGGTGCTTGACGTGCGCAATTAACTTGCTGAGGAAGTGATGGATGAGGGTACGTTTGCAACATTTAATGGACAATTGATTCCAAACATGAATTGGAAAGTGGGATTTTTAAAATAAATTTATTCATGCCTAGTACGTCAGTTATTTCCCAGAGGGCATTTAAGAGTCAACCACGATATTATCCATCTGGAGTCTCATGTGCGACAGAGCAGATGACGATGGCAGGTTGCTTCCCGAACTGGCATGAGTGAATCAGATGGGATTTTCCACACAACTGATTCAGGTCATCAGGAGACTCTTCAATTCCAGGTGCTTATTGAATTCAAACTCTGCCACCTGTCATGCTGAACAAACCTGAACGCTTTGTACCCAAAAAACTAACTGGGTTTTTGGATAAACACAACAGTAATAAAACTACAAGGGCATTATACCCACTCAGAGGGTACAGCAGGAGGCAGATGGGAATAGATTAGTTTGGCTATGTGTTCAGCATGGATTGGTTGGACTGACGGACCTGTATGCGTTCATGCTGTATGAATCTATGATTGATGTTATGGAACAAATAGCTAGTTGGGATTAACAGCAGCATTGACAGCATCCCCGAACACCTGATGGGATATGTAATCCTGCTGGAGGCTCCGCTGGTTGCTTTGCTCAGTGATCCCTTCCCAAACACGGGACTGGTGAACGGCCTCTCCCCAGAGTTACTGATTAAATGAGTTTCCATTTCTGTAGTTAATTGACTCCCTTCCAGCAGTTCCCACAGTGCCCTGCTTTCTCTGTGGTATCAGCGTCCATTTTTCTAACCAGGGTGAACGATCCTTTCAAATTGTGTCCAAACAGATACGAATCCTGTTGTCCATGTGTTTCATTCTTTCTCATTCACCACAGGGTGTGAAAATCACTGGTTCGGACAACATTTATTCTACACCCCTCGTGCGGTGCTGTCTGGCTACACCACAAACCCCGGGTGTGATCCCAGCCTCGGGTGTCTGTCTGTGTGCAGTCGACACATTCTCTGTGTGTTTGCGTTTTTATTTCGCCCTCTGACCAAAGATGTGCCAGTTACAGGGATCAACAATGGGAAATGCAGGCTAATGGGACAGGAAATACCGTGGGGTCTGGTGGGATGCGCTTCGGATGGACCGTGTGGACTGGAAGGGCCGATTAGAGTTCTTCCCCACACGGTGGGGATTCTTGAATTAAGGTTCCTTAATGTTTTTCATGCTCTTGGAGTCACTCGTAGGCAGGACTGGATGAAGATGGTCAAATCCCCTGCATAATGGAAATGAATGAATGGGATTGCAGGAAATTAAAGTCATGATCTCTGTTCCTGAGGTCAAGCTTGCATTTCAGGTTTTATTCGTCGAACTTCAATATCACCCTTTCCGTGTTCCAATCGCCAAGGACGGATAATTTAAAATATCACCCCAACACCATCTTCTCCACGTTGAAGTCTTGACTGTGTGGAAGAAACTGCTACAGAGCTGATGCAAGCAAATGCAGCTGCCACCGCCAGTGTCGGAAACACAGATCCAAATAGCAAAATCATCTTTTAAACCCACCACTGCAAAGTTCACGGCTCAACACGCTCCAGTTGTGCCACTCAGCTGTCTTAGAAAGATGTACTGTAGATCGCTATGAGAGTATAAACGGGAACAACCATTCCCTTGATAAGGAGCACACTCAACTGAGGAATTTCTTGCGCCTCTGTACCATCATAGAAGGACGCACGCTCACCTATTGCATCACTGGAGACAGAGAATAACTCCACGCACTCATTTCAACCCCATTTCCGGTTGGATCTGGGTGTCTGTGCCGATGTTCAGCTAAAATGTTATTGAAGCATACATTTCAGCAATATCCTGTACTGTCCCCCGAGTCTTTGATGTTTTGTCGAAATCTATCAATCTCAGTTTTTAGCACTTTCTTTCAAGGGATCTCCACAGCCTCTGAGGACACCGAACTTAAAGATTCAGCTCACTCTCAGTTCCCACATATCTGTCACTGTTCGCTGAGTACTGATATTGTACATTTGCTATTCTTCCGAACATTTCCTCTGCTAGTATACTTATTGCTGCTTGCAAGCGTCCTGTTCTGTGGTTACTGTGATCGTGGTTGTCGGTATTTTGCATTGTGACCACAGCATCCTCGATTTGAAACCAAATCACAGCACTAATCGTTCTCTCCTTCGTCCTTTTTGTTACACTTGCTCAGAAAATAATTGTTTTACATTCAAATTCCGCTCTCTCACATCTCTGCGTTTCATATATCAGGATTCAAACACACCCGTTGTCGGAGATTTCTCTCCTTCCCACGATCATTAAACCTCCTTTCCGCCCCCAAAACCCATTTCTCTGTGGCAATGCACAATCTATCACTCTCTTTCATGTTCATACTGTTCTGTCTGTGCTGCTGTGGTCCCTGTTGTTGGGCGAACGTGCCCCAATACCAACATCGAGACCTTTAAACAATTCGATCCATTTGGATACCGCGGTTGTGAAATCAATCCCCATGTAGCAGCTTTTACTGACACAGGCGAGAGACACCTGGAGCGTCAGGCTCATGGAAAAGACCCAGGGCAGTTCTGGTGAAAAGACATTTTATTGTTAAAGATCAGTTTTTATGGCTGTCTGCGTTGGTCTTGTGATAATTTCACAGGACTGATAATCCAGAGACCGAGGTAAAAGTCTGGGTATTCGGGCTTGAATCCCACCATGCCATGATTGTCAAATTTGGATTCAAAAATATCTGCAAGGAAGAATCTAATGACTACTATATATCCATTGACAATTGTTGAAAAAAAATCTGTTTCACTGATGTCATTTTGGGATGGAATTTACTATCCTTACTTTGTCTGGGCTGCATGTGACTTCAGACTCTTAGCAATATGGTTGAGTCTCAACTGCCCTCTGGGCAATTAGGAATGAGTAATAAATTCTGCTTAGCCAGAATCACCCTCATACTAACTCAGAAATTTTAAAACAAATGCTCATTAGGCTCTAGCAAGAGTGTTCTGTGCAGTTTTGCAAGTCACATTCTAGCAGGGATGTGATCAAACTGAGAAAATTGCAGGAGATATTTACCGGGGTATTGTTTGGGATGAAGAGTTTCAGTTAGGAAGAATGACAAGGACAGAGTGGAGTGTTTGTCGCAGTGCAAAGGAGATGTAGACAAGACATGATTGAAGTCGGGTATGGACAGGGTTGACTTAACGAGTGTCCCATTGATGGAGGGATCGATCAGCAGGGGCCAGAGACTTAAGGAAAAAGGCAGAAAGGTTTCAGAAGTTGAGCGAAAATGATTTATCTGCCAGTGGGTGGTTTGAATTTGGAATGCACTGTCTGCATTTTTCAGAGCGGCAGAAACACTTATTAACTGAATAAATATTCAGCCGTGAACTTTTGATGCCAAGACATATAAGGCTGTGGGGTAAGCTTTCTGAAATGGGATTCAGTTCATTAGGCAGTTGAATTTGACAAGTGTGGCCACATTTGGTTGAAGGGCCTCCTTTGACACTCTTGCCCTCTGTAGTATAATGGATAGTGTCCCCGCCTGTCACAGGGCTCAAATCTCCGCTGGGGACAGTGTAAAAGTTTTAAAACTGTCGCTCCATTCGAAGTGCGGGTATTATTACCTGTCCTTCCATTCTCGATGGGGCATATCACAGGAAGGACAGTGCTGCCTGAAGAAAGGTGGGGAAGGACGACAGTTCTCAGGGAGGCAGAGTGTCAGTGAACGGCCAAACCCGTGACTTCTGCAAATTTCACCTTGTGACTGTGTTGGAATCAAAAGCACTTGACAGACTTGTTCCGCATTAAAGTGTTTACTAGAAGCAGGAAGCTGAGGATAAAACAACGTAAACGCATTCAAATATGAGTGCAGAAACATTTCCCTCAGCACGAATGAAATTATAAAGGACACAGTAGCGTTTTGATACATTTAATTTGGGTTCATTTGTTTTGATGAGGCTGTTACCAGGATGTGAAACCATTAAAAATGATACAGCATTTGCTCAGTATGATGGAACATTGTATCAGTAATTCGCACTGCTGTTTGGTCGGAGGGTTAGGTTGATTGACAAAGTTAAACTGCCCTCTCGTGTCCAGGGAGTGAATTAAGTAAATTAGGTGAATTAGCCATGGGTAACGCGGGGATAAGTTCAGAAGTCACAGGACGTCAGGTTATACTCCAACAGGTTTATTTGAAATCATATGGGGGAGGGATTTCCCCTTCTTCAGGTGAAATATAAGGAAATAGGGAGGGGAGCAAGGTCTGGGGGAGATGACCTTTAGAGAGTCGACACCAGCTCGATTGACTGAAATGCCCTTTCTACACTGCAGGGTTCTGTGATTCTATCGGAATTGATAATGATGGTGTTTACTGGGGTGTAAAGCCATTAGAGACGATGCTGATGGGGGTGTACTGAGGATGAGATTTTATTCACTTGTCTTCTTGGAAAATGGAGAGCAGTTATCCTTGAACCAAGGAAGACTTAATGGGTTTTTTTTAGGTTATGAAATATTTGGACAGAAAATGGGTGGAAAATTCCCTCTTTCAAATAAGTAAACATCTAAATTCAGGCAGTCAATACCTTTGATAAAACCTTGGAAAGACAAAGAAATGATGAGAACAGAATCGCTGTAACTCCGAGAACCTGTTTTTCAAAATATTTGGAAAGGCACATTTGGTGACATGCAAGGAAAAAATTTCACAAGGAGAGAGAGAGACAGCGTGTGGCTAGGTAAAGGTGTAGGGGTGGGGTCTTGTCGGTCGGACGTTGTGGGGAAACAATGTCTAAGTTGGTTGACTTTAAATGTAAAGAAATTTCTTGAATGTGTGCAGCTGAATAAGATTCAGTTCCAAAACTCTACATTTTGAAAGATTTGGCATAATATTCCACCTAAAGCATTGCAAATGGAACTGAGTTGATTTTTATTTATTGAGATGGGAAGATATTACATAATGAATAGGAAGTGACCAGTTGCTTGGAGATCGACTTCCCGCTTTCATCACATGCGTTAAGGATGTGAGAACAAACCCCATGATGTTTGGTCCATTTAATAGTCAGTGAAATCTCCCAAAGCAACAAGCAACAAAACTGTTGGGGTTTTTTTGCACTTTAACCCTCTGTTTTTCTCAGCAGTACTTTCCTTCAGCTGAAATAAAGTCAGAGCAAATTTAAGTACATTACTCGTTCCAATAAGATATATTTAATTCATTTCTCATAGTCACCTGACTGTCACTTGATGAAGAAGTGTCGCTCCGAAAGCTTGTGTGCTTCCAATTAAACCTATTGGACTATAACTTGGTGTTGTGTGCTTTTTAACATGGTTGATCTGATAATTTTGAATTCCTTCCTGCTCACTTAGCTGGACAAAGTTTCATCATCTTTCTGATTAACTACCTGGCACAGTTTGAAAATACCCAACCACACAGTCTCAACAGCGGTTACTTGATAATGCCACAGATTCTTTGACCTCTAAGCAAAGAAATTATTCCTCATTTCTGAATTAAATGAGCAATATCTAATTCTGAGATTATGTCCTCTGGTGCTCTCCTCAAGGCATAGGGCAAGCCACCTGCCCGTATCTACCCTGCCAAGATCCCACGAATATTGAACATTTATAATTGTTATTATGTGATTATAAAGTCCCCCTCCTCCTCCTTTGTTTCAAGGAGAATAATCCCAGCCTAACCAATCATTTCACGAAGTTCTACTGTATACATAGTTAGCAACATGTTAGTAAGTCTGTGCTGTCCCTTACATATTATTAAGACAGGTGGAGAAATTTCGGCGAGGAAACGGGTTGAAATTTCAAGTGCAGACGGGAATTGGAACTTGAAATCAGGAAGCGATTAGAATCGGATTGATCCACAAAAAGACCAAATACAGCGAAGATAACTCTGACAAATGAGAATCTAATCATATTCGATTGACATTCAATGGCATCAATGTACTTCGATTCCTCCGTGTAATCATCCTGGGAGCTCGTATTCTATTATGGAAATAATGGAATAATTTCCATTATTTAGGAGAAATGGAACTGACCGCCCATATAAAGAAGTTGACGACAAAATATGTCCGTCGGTTGGCGCTTTGTTTGATTATTAACGCAACTCTCGTCTCCGTGAAGCCTACATCGTCCGCAACGCACAAATTAGATGTTTAACAGAACTCTCTCCATTTGGCTAGGTGGGTGCAGCTTCAATGCCACTGAAGGATATGGGCACCCTCCACGACAATGCAGTCACTTAACTGTATATTTTTCAACTCCTGAATATTTATTTCCTTAACTGCTAAGGCAAAATTGCAGCAGAATGGATGAAACAGAAGATTCACTGGAGTAAGTCATCCAGGCTTTGGTGACAGAACCGTCAAAGCTCAAAAACTGTACCTACAATAAGGACAATTTTGAAGCTGCACTGAAACTTCACAATTTGCAAATTACCCTCCAAGGCACATACCAGTATGACTTGGAGAGGAATCAGTGGTAAATTCATTGAGTGGTGAAGTAGTTTGATGGGCAAAGATTTATACTTCAGTCCTCTATCTTTCATCTTTCAACTTTTAAAAATGTAGATTATGTCATGGACCAGACGTGTGCTCATTCCTTGAGTTGTTTCCAAAACTGGCGGTTGCTAAAGATCGAATATCATGCACAGTCTGTGGTCAACAATAGAAAATATCCAAAAACCTCTGAAACATCTGATCTCCTTGTCCAACAATCTTCATTGTTCTGTGAATGTCCACTCCAAGATCTCTTTGTTCCTGTACACCACTCAGAATCCCCACTGTTATTGTTACAACTCCCCAAATTCACTACCACTCATTGGTCTGGATTCAATTCCATTCGCCATTTTTCCTTTCCACCTGAAGGATATATCCCTGTGGTCCCTGACATTATTCATCATAGTCAACTAGACGACTATGTATCGTCAGTAAACTTCTAAATCATGACTCCTAAAAAAAGTTTGAATTATTGATCTACATCAGGAAACAGTGGCACTTCACTGGGAACAAGCATCCAAACATGGTTCCCTGCTGCATTGGATATCAACTGCCTTGTTCCAATTTCCAAAGTTTGCTAGCACAGTATCTCACCACTACATTTGCATTTGACGCAAAGATTGGTGGAGTAGCCAGAAACCATAGGGGACTGTCAAAGAATGAAGGGGAATATAGGTAGACAGAATAATTGAGCGGAGAAGTGGCAAATGGAGTTCCATCCAAGCAAGTGTGAAGTGATGATTTTGGGATGTCTAATTCCAGCGCCAAGTATGCAGTAAATGGAAGAGCCTTGGGTAAACTTGATGAGCAGAGTGATCTGGGAGTTCAGGTGCTTTGTATCCTGAAGGTGACTGCACAGGTGGATAGAGTGGTCAAGAAGGCATATGGCATGCTTGCCTTCACCGGATAGGGCATTAAGTATAAGAGCAGGCAAGTCCTGCTAAAATTGTACAAGAGTTTGGTTTGGCTGCGTTTAGAATATTCCTTACAGTCCTGGTCGCCAAATTACCAAAATTATGTGGACGTTTAGGAGAGAATGCGGAGAATGTTTATGCTGATGTTGCCTGGTATGGAAGATGCAAGCTCTGAAGAGAGGTTGAGTAGGTTACGTCTGCTTTCATTAGAAAAAATGAGATTGAGGGGACCTGATTGATGTCTACAATATCAAGAAGGGTACAGACAGGGTGGATAGGGATAAGCTTTTTCCCAAGATGAGGGATTCAATAATGAGAGGTCACGCGTTCAATGAGAGAGGTGAAACATTTAAGGGAGATAGACATGGAAAGTATTTTACACAGAGGGTGGTAGGTGCTGGAATGCGTTGCCAGCAGAGGTAGTAGAGGCAGGCATGGTAGATTCATTTCAGGTGCACCTGAGTAAGTGAGGAGCAGAGGGATACGGATGCGTAGAAATTGGGTGACATGTTTAGATAGTTGATTTGGACCGGCTCAGGCTTGGCCGTCCAGAGGGCCTGTTCCTGGGCTGCACATTTTCAGTAGTCTTTGTTCTTCGTTGTTCACTACACTACCACCGGTGGGTTGCAGGTAAATTAGTGTTACTTCTGCAATCATAATTACTTATGAAAAGGTAAATGAACTCACACCAGTGTGTATTTTTTTTCAGCCAAGAGCTGAGTCAACAAGAATGAAACCTAAATATATGATTGTTTTCATATTAGCTAAAATGTGTATACAAGAATGAAACGTGCCTGCAAACAATGGTAGATGGTACAGACAAATCGTTAAGGTGCTGTGAGGATGTAGGTTAAGCCAGATATGCTTGTACAAGCAGTAGTTATAAGCATTTGGTTTCCATTTCTGCAATAACAGGAAAGAAATCCCAATTAAAAGGTCGTAAGGTTCAATATGGTTGGGGAAAGGGAGGAAATGTCAAAGTGGGTGAAATAGATCGCAGTGAAGGACGATATACCTAACAGTTGACCACAGCCAGGATGTGGTGAACAGACCAAGTAAAACTTGTACTTTGTTATGCACAAGGCCGGATAAGGCAAGAGAGAAACAATAGTAATGGGAACCGGGTTTGGAGTAGTGAATCTTATGTACTTGCTAAACTCTGCGTGTCTATTTCAGGCACCACGCTTGCAACTGTATAATAAACATACTGATTGCTTCAGATCTTGTCTCGCACTGAAATTATTGAAGTGAGTGGGCATAGTTTTTCACAATTCGGCGATCGTCCGGGGCATTCTTCCATCACCGGTGGGAGCGGCTGGCCCTGGACACTGGGAAAACTAACTTTTAAATATTAACTTGGTGACCGGGAAAAGGGGTATTTAATCGCTGAGGGACTGGTGAGGGCCCTGAGAAATGGGGGTGGGGGGGGTGGGGGGGAGGTAAGCAGATTAAGTCGAACTGTCACGGAGTAAAGGAAGAAAAGGTCCCTGGAACGTTCCTCCTGAAAGTCTGTTGGGGAGGATGTTGAGGGAATGGACAAGTAACACTTGTACAAGGGAAAAAGAAAAAAAAAGAAAATGATTAAATATTGTTGTTTAGTATGGATCAAAGAACCAATCCTTCATCCAGCTGTCTTCTGGCCAAAGTATAATTCGTATGAGGATTGGATATGTCAGTATTTAGAATTTTATGTGAATAAAAAACAAAATTTTAGTCAAGAAGAGGCGGACTATGCGTCCTGTTGGAAGCCAGTTTGGGAATGATGGTTGTAAAGACAAAGGCTTCCCCCACTGCCCCACCCAGTCCCTGGGATCATTTTGCCTGCTTGCAATCCCCCTCACCCCATAAAATCAGATGAGATGAAAATGGGGGAGGAGGTGAGACAGACAGACCGGGACAGGGAACGGATGACCCACAAGAGGAGGACCAAGAGGCAGTGGACAGGGATGTAGTTGTTCCCTACCCTCAATCCTCAACAAAAGAAAGGGAAGATAAAGTAGATGTTTAGGAGGCCTCCGGAGTATCTAAACCAAAGCCAAAGGGGGAAAAACAAAACCAAAAATAAGGGGAAGAACCAATAGGGGACAAAGAGATACACATAAGGGACAAAGAGATTGGGTTTGTAAGTGCCCCCTCACCAGTGGGTAAGTCAGAACATTTAAACAGGAGATGAAGATCCTGGTTCAGGATCCGGTAGGGTTGTCTGAACAAATTGATGAATTCTTGGGGCGCACTCTGTATACATGGACTGAGTTAATGTCTATTTTGAATATACTATTTACTGGGGAAGAAAGGGGACTTATACCAGGAGCAGGCATTAAAATATGGGACAGGGAACTTCGCATTGGGGATGGGGACACTGGACAGGAGAGAAGGAGTTTCCCCTCAGAGACACTCAGTGGGAAAATAAAAACCCGGAGCAAAGGGAAGAAATGAGGGAATTGAAAGACCTGATTCTAAAAGGAATTAGAGAGGTAGTTCCGAAGTCGCAGAATTTGAAGAAAGCCTTTGAATTTGGAGAGGAGAAACATGAGACTCCCTCAGCTTTCTTCCAGAGATTAAGAGACTCAATGTGGAAATACTCTGGAATGAACCCTGAGGACCCAGTGGCACAGGGTCTTTTGAAAGTACATTTTGTGACAAAGGCATGGCCAGACACAGAGAAAGATACTGAAGATAGAAGGGAGGAGCGAAACACCATTAGGTGAATTGTTAAGAGAGGCACAGAAAGTGTTTGCAAAGAGAGAGGATGAGAGACAAAAACAGAAGGTGAAAATGATGGTAGCTAAGGATGATGAGGTAGGAAAGAAAAGATTGGATCCAGTAGTGAGTAACCGGAGTGGTGGGTGGCAGCAGGTAGGAGAGAGAGGGAGAGGAAAAAGGGGAGCATCTGATAGAGGGTTAGCGGCAGAGATAGAAGTCTCCACAGGTAGGATGCTATTATTGCAGATTTCGGGCATTTTAAGCGGGAGTGTCCTGATCTTCAAAGGGAAGAAATGACAATTCTGCTTATGAATTTTGATGAAGAATAGGGGTTTCAGGAGTTCCTGCCTCCGGGGAGCCACCAGGAACCCTTGATAAACTTGAAGGTGGGACCCTGTGGGGAAGAGGTAGTCTTCCTTGTCGATACGGGGGGCAGCACGGTCGTCGCTGAATTTTAAACCAAAGAAAGTAGGAATGTCAACACGGTAAATTACTGTTCCCAGGGTAAAAGGGGAAGGATTTACTGTTCCAGTATTCGAACCTATGATGATAGAAGGTCCTAAGTATACAGTCACCGGGGAACTGTTGTGTATCCCTGATATAGGAAGTAAATTACTAGGGAGAGATTTAATTATCCTCTTAGGACTGGATATTTGAATTCAGGGAAAAAAAATAGTTATACAAATGGCAATGTTGACAGAAGACCCTATTCGACCCTATTATATCGGCTAGAGAAGGGAATCGTGGAAAAATACAATCCGTCCCATAGAAATAAGATTAAAAAGTAAAGGGGACGTTGTTTATGAGCGACAATATCCCATTTCCATAGAAAGTAAACGAGGACTGCTGCCAGTAATTGAGGGGCTAGAGATGGACTGTTGGAGCCATGTATGTCTCCTGATAATATCCTAACTCTACCAGTGCGAAAATCCGATGGAAATTATCGATTGATGCAGGATTTGAGAACATTGAACCGAAAAGAACCGGTCAGGCACACAGCCGTGCCAAATCCCTATACGTTGTTAAGTAAGATCCCTGATGACCACAAATGGTTTAGTGTGATAGATTTAAAGGATGCCTTTTGGGCCTGTCCTTTGGCGGAGGAAAGTAGGATTTTTTTTTGCCTTTGAATGGGAAAATCCCAAGACAGGACAGAAACAGCAATACCGGTGGACCCTGCTCCCCCGGGGGTTTACGCTACCCCCGAATTTATTTGGACAGATGTTAGAACAAATATTGGAGAAATTTAGCAGCCCCAAGGGAACTACCCTGTTGCAGTATGTAATAGAAAAGAGAAGAGAAAGAGTAGTAGAAGCCACTAAAAAAAAATTGAATTTTCTGGGTCAGCGGGGGCTGCAAGTATCTAAAAACAAACTACAATATGTGAAGCGAGAAGTGAAATACTTGGGACATTTAGTTAGTGAGGGAAAGCGAAAGATAACCCTGGAACGGTTAGAGGGAATAGTGGGGATTCTGCTGCCCAGGACTAAACGGAATTACCTAATTTTCTTGGTTTAACGGTATTTTGAAGATTGTGAATTGATCCTAATGCTCCAAAGATGAATAAATTATATTTCAAACTATTAGAGGAGGAATCAAAGTGTCTGAGTTGGGAAGATGAGGAAAAAGAACTATTTAAGAATTCAAAAGAGATCTGATCCATGCCCCGTGTTAGCCTTACTATCCCTAGATAAACCTTTCCAGATCTTTGCTACTGTAAAAAGGTAGCGGCTTTGGGAGTATTAACCCAGAGGTGGGGTGGAATGAAACAGCCAGTGGCATATCTTTCGAAGCTATTGTATCCAGTATCCCGGGGGTGGCCTGAGTGTGTGCAGGCCAGGAAAGCAGGAAGCTTACATTTGGGAGACCCCTAAGAGTAAGCACCCCACACCAAGTGAGAACGAACCTAAACCAAAAAGCTGGGCGATGGTTGAGAGATTCGCGTGTTCTGACATATGAGGCAAAATAAATAGAAAAGGATGATCTAGTATTGGTCACGGACAATTGTTTAAATCCAGCTGCCTTTCTTTGGAAAGGGGAAGGAGAATCTCCTCAGAATCCAGAGCACAACTGTCTTGACATTATAGAATACCAAACTAAGGTCCGCATGGACCTGAGAGATGTTCCACTTCATGCAGGAGCCTGACTTTTTATAGGCGGATCATCCCGGGTGTCCGAAGGGAAAAAACATAATTGGTATGCAGTCGTAGATGGGATGGAAGGTAGTGTGGAAGAGGCAAGAAGGTTGCCAAATGGATGGTAAGCTCAGACCTGTGAACTCTATGAATTGGAAAGAGCCCTTAGGGTGTTAGAAAATAAAGATGGAGCAGCAGACAGTGACTCTAAATATGCATTTGGTGTTGGCACTTTCGGAAAAATATGGCAGGAAAGAGGACTGATCAATAGTCGGGGGAAGGAATTAGCACACGAGGAGTTGATTAAACGGGTCTTGGAGTCCCTATTCCTCCCCCGAGAAATAGCGGTATTGCATGTAAATGGTCATCAGAAAGGAAATGAAACAGAAGTTGGGGGAATACATTAGCCGATGAAGTGGCTAAGGAAGTAGGCCAGGACCCACAAGGAGTGCTGATCCATTCCCTAATACCTAATGTCCCTGATCCCCGGCAAGCTCCTCTATTTCCTGAAAGAGAATAAAATGAATTGAAAGATTTTTGGGCTGCAAAAAAACAGCAGACAGGCAATGGATGTTACCTGATGGAAGGGAAAAGTTAAACAAAATGATGATGCGAGAAATTATGGCCGTCCTACATCAAGTCAGCCATTGGGGAGTACAAGCAACGTATCTTTTATTTCTTCGGGAATATGGATGTTAAGGAATATATACTATTGCTAAACAAATATTTGAGGGATGTGTAATATGCACAAAGTAAAATAAGAAAGTCTCGAGAAAACAGACCCCGAAAGGAAGAGACCCGGGATTGAGACCCTTCCAGCATATACAAGTAGATTACACCGAACGACCCAGAGTAGGAAGACTAAAATATATGTTGGTCATAGTAGATCATCTATCTGGTTGGGCTGAGGCGTACCCCCTAGCTACTGCCACTGCGAGTGTGGTGTCTAAAACAATATTAAAGCACATAATTCCCCGAAATGGGCTAGTGAACCGTATAGATTCCGACCAAGGAACTCATTTTACCTCTAAAGTGTTACAGGAGATAATGAAAGAGTTGGGAATTTCCTGGGAGTTCCATGCTCCATGGCACCCACCATCATCAGGAAGGTTTGAGAGAGTGAACCAAACACTCAAACGACAGCTCTCTAAATTGATAATAGAAGCCAGGTTCTCTTGGACCAAATGTTTACCGACCGCTCTCTTGCGAGTACGAATAATCCCAAGGAAAGATTTGGGACTACCCCTATGAAATCATACTTGGATTACCTTATCTGCGAACGAACGGATAATTGAAAATTCCCGAAACTAAACACTTGTTCGAAATAAATATGTACTGGGTTTTTTCGCCTCTTTGTCTCTCCTCAGAAAACAGAGTTTATTGGCACAGAGTCCACCCCTTGAATTCACCGTTCATCCCATCCGGCCGGGAGATTGGATCTTCGTAAAATCTTGGACAGAGACTAAATTGTAGCCGGACTGGGAAGGGCCGTATCAGGATCCTTTGATTACCGAAATGACAATGAGGGCAGCGGAGAAAGGCTGGACTCACAACACTCGAATCAAAGGGCCAGTGATATCTCCAGTCGATGAAGAAGTCTGGAAAGCCGAATCAACGCAAAACCCGCTGAAACACAGGCTGAAGAGACTTAGAGTAACTGATTAGACAGTGGCGACGCGAGTGCGGGATTATTTCTGTAGGATTCTGTATTAGGTTTTTTGTGCTTCAGCACAATTTTTAGAATGCTGGGGATGCTTAGAGTTATGTTTCTAGCTCTCTTAGTATTGGGATTTTGTCAAATATAATTTTCATACGTGTTATTAACGGTCCCTGAGTCTGATAATCCGCAAGTAATAGACCTGATGCATGTAGCTTAGTATATTGTGGGGTTTTAGATAATCAGAGACAGTACTGCAGCTCAGAGATACATCTTAAGTCCTTTGGGGATGTTACTTGGTATAATGATCTTGTCACAATACACCGGACCACCTTCCGATCACATCTCAATTGTCCTGATAAAGAGTGTTACCCAATATACCTAATGATAAAGAAAACCACATGGCACAAAGCAATTCGCGGGTTGGGGGGCACCTTTGACATACAATTAGATGAAACATTTGCGATAGAAATGTAAGCAAAAGGGAAAGATTTCTCAGGCTGTTGTTTTCAAATTAGTGTAGGACAGGGAAAATGGGCAGAACTATTGGATAATAAGGTACGACCTTTCACCCCTCCCGATGATCCTGAAGTAGTAAAAATTATAGAGGTAAAGGACTTGAAACAGACCATCGAAATAGAAACTGGATATAGGGATGCAAATGCCTGGATTGAATGGGTAAAGTATACTGTAAAAAGTCTGAATAAGAGCAATTGCTATGCATGTGCCTCCGGTAGACCAGTGGCCAAGGTGGTTCCCTTTCCGCTCGGGTGTAAGCGAGACAGGAAGGGTATGAAATTTAAGATAGCCCTGTATCAGGATGAGACTGCATGGAATGATAGGAATTGTACCTCCCTATCTCTGATGTTCCCTCCCTTGGAGAAGAAAGATTCAAAACACCCCCTTCGTTTTCAGCCGGAGTCGGAAATCACATGACGTGTGTGCGTAGACAAGGTACAAATCGGTCGAGAGATTTGGGGGAGCTGAAAGTATGTGCAGCGATTAAGAATGTCACCGAAACGGACAAGGGAGGGAACTATTCAGCACTAAAGGCTCCCCGAGCGGATCTGTGGTGGTACAGTGGAGGCAAAATATTGAGACCCACCCTACCACGGAATTGGAGAGGGATATGTGCAATTGTACAATCGGCAATTCCATTTACCCTGGCATTTGAGAAGGAAACTATATTGGGGAAAAAGAGAAGGGGTAAGAGATCACTGTTCGACACTGCTTTCGATGACAGGATTTATCTCGATTTGGTATGAGTCCCTAGGGGAGTACCTGATGAGTTCAAGGCTCGTCATCAGATTGCAGCAGGCTGTGAGTCAGCTCTCGTTTGGTGGGTAACCATTCAGAAAAATGTAGATTGGATAAATTACATTTTCTATAATTAACAGTGATTTATAAATTATACCAGAGATGCGGTGAAAGGAATATCAAAACAGCTTGATGCGACAAGTAGGATGGCATAGGAAAACTGAATGGCCCTTGATATGATTTTAGCGGGAAAAGGGTGTGGGTGTGTGTGATGTTAGGAGGAAGCTGTTGCAACTTTATTCCTAATAACACTGCACCTGATGGTTCAATTACTCAGGCCTTACAGGGACTGACTACCTTTGCAGAGGAACGGGCTGAGAATTCAGGAGTAGATACATCTCTCACGGGATGGCGTGAATCATGGTTTGGAAAATGGATGGGGGTGGTGCTTTCCATCCTTACTTCCCTGATGGTTGTAGCTGGGGTATTGGTAGCCATTGGCTGATGCATCATGCCCTGTATATGAGGACTCACCCAAAGACTGATTGTGACAGCCTTAATAAAACAGATACCCCTAAAATGGAATCAGGCAGAGGAACTTTGTAGATTAAATAATGAGGGGATGAGTGAGACCAAGATGGACTCCAGAATGATGTTTTCGAATTTTGGGGGGCAATGCTTAAAAGAAAACTGCAGAAGATAACAAGTGGTAATTAAAGAAAATGGGGGAAATTTTGGGATATAGGTAAAGTAGTGTCACTTCTGCAATCATAATTATTTACACAAGGTAAATGAACTCACACCAGTGTATAATTGTTTCAACCAAGAGCTGAGTCAACAAGAATGAAAATTATGTGAAGGAAATATATAATTGTTTTTGCATTAGCTAAGATGTGCATACAAGAATTAAACGTGCCTGCAAACAATGGTAGATGTTACAGACAACGAGATAAGGTGCTGTGAGGATGTAGGTTAAGCCAGATATGCTTGTACAAGCAGTATTTATAAGCATCCGTTTCCCACCTTTGCAAAAACACAAAAACAAACCCCAATTAAAAGGTCAAAAGGATCAATATGGTTGGGGAAAGGGAGGAAATGTCACAAGTGGGGGATTTAGATAGTAGCGATGGAGGATATACCTAACAATGGACCACAGCAAGATGTGGTGAAATGGCCGAGTAAAACTTGTAATTTGTTATGCACAAGGCCGGATACGGCAAGTGAGAAACAATAGTAATGGGCACCGGGTTTGGAGTAGTGAGTCCCATATAAGATATGTATTTGCTAAACTCTGTGTGCCTTATTCCAGGCACCACGCTTGGAAGCGTCTAATAAGCAAACTGATTGCTTCAGATCTTGTCTTGGGCTGAAATTATTGAAGTGAGTGAGCTTTGTTTCTCACAGTCTGAAATTTAAATTTACTGTGCTTTCTATTCTCTCAAGTTCTCATGTTAATTGCTCCTCGTTTTCTTCTTAACTTTGAGACAAATCACCAAATTCTGGGCAGAATAAAGGCGATATGAATTATAAATTAGCATCTGGACAAGAGAACCAATGAACAGCTACATAGACCTCATGAACATGGGGGCTGTGCATTGAGAACAGAGGATCAGTGGTTAGCACTTGTGTCTTACAGTGTTATGCACTTGGGTTTGATTCCATCCATGGCCACATGTTTGTGTGGAGTTTGCATGTTCTGCTTTTCTCCCACAATCCAAAAATATGCAGTTTAGGTAAATTGGCCATGCTAAGCTGCACTTTCTGTTCAGGGATGTGTAGGTTATGTGCATTAGACAGGGGTAAATGTCCAGTAATCTGAGAGCAGAATGGTGCTGAGTGGATTATTCTTTGGAACGTCAGTGTAGACTTGTTGGGCCAAATGGCCTGTTTCCACACAATAGGGATTACATAAACTTAAAATTTTGTTTCGCTAAACAAAACTGACATTTTTTTAAAATGTTGCATTTAAAACTTACCTTTAAATGTCAATTGTCAATCTTCTAAAATATCTCAATGTTACTGAAATCAATGTTCATACAAAATACTGCACATAAAGCCACACAAATATCTTCATGACCATCTAATTACTGCTCAGTGGATTAATCACAGTAAGTATCTTACTGTTTCTGAGATTAATCTCCGCTATCACAGTAACGATCTGGTTATCATTCCCTTCAATAGATGCAATCGTTTTCCCCCGGTATTTCAGTTCATCCGTTCTACACCATTCTGGATGTTCAAAGTATGGTTATTCTGTATTATGAATGGTCAAGGGTTCTAAGAGCAAGAGATGTCGTTCGATCTGATTTGTTGCATGTTCTCAAACAAGTTTTCACTATAAATATTGCAAAAAATGTGTTAATCTGGTCTTGTTCCACTGCTGACGCGAACATTTTCATTTCATGTCCATTAAACATATTGGGAGAAAGTGAGGAAAGCTGTAGCATTGGAAAAGGGCAGGCACATCCAAAGAGCAGGAGTATCAACCTGTCGGGCATTAGGCCATCATCAGAAAAGTTTCCTGATGAAGGGCTTATGCCCAAAACGTCGATTCTGCTTCTCCTTGAATGCTGCCTGACCTGCTGTGCTTTACTGGCACAACGCTCTTGCCATTAGAAATATTTGACTAAATATTCAGAGACAATACTAAAAGTTACCTCTGTCAATTTAATTTACTGTGCTTTCTATTCTCTCAAGTTCTCATGTTAATTGCTCCTCGTTTTCTTCTTAACTTTGAGACAAATCACCAAATTCTGGGCAGAATAAAGGCGATATGAATTATAAATTAGCATCTGGACAAGAGAACCAATGAACAGCTACATAGACCTCATGAACATGGGGGCTGTGCATTGAGAACAGAGGATCAGTGGTTAGCACTTGTGTCTTACAGTGTTATGCACTTGGGTTTGATTCCATCCATGGCCACATGTTTGTGTGGAGTTTGCATGTTCTGCTTTTCTCCCACAATCCAAAAATATGCAGTTTAGGTAAATTGGCCATGCTAAGCTGCACTTTCTGTTCAGGGATGTGTAGGTTATGTGCATTAGACAGGGGTAAATGTCCAGTAATCTGAGAGCAGAATGGTGCTGAGTGGATTATTCTTTGGAACGTCAGTGTAGACTTGTTGGGCCAAATGGCCTGTTTCCACACAATAGGGATTACATAAACTTAAAATTTTGTTTCGCTAAACAAAACTGACATTTTTTTAAAATGTTGCATTTAAAACTTACCTTTAAATGTCAATTGTCAATCTTCTAAAATATCTCAATGTTACTGAAATCAATGTTCATACAAAATACTGCACATAAAGCCACACAAATATCTTCATGACCATCTAATTACTGCTCAGTGGATTAATCACAGTAAGTATCTTACTGTTTCTGAGATTAATCTCCGCTATCACAGTAACGATCTGGTTATCATTCCCTTCAATAGATGCAATCGTTTTCCCCCGGTATTTCAGTTCATCCGTTCTACACCATTCTGGATGTTCAAAGTATGGTTATTCTGTATTATGAATGGTCAAGGGTTCTAAGAGCAAGAGATGTCGTTCGATCTGATTTGTTGCATGTTCTCAAACAAGTTTTCACTATAAATATTGCAAAAAATGTGTTAATCTGGTCTTGTTCCACTGCTGACGCGAACATTTTCATTTCATGTCCATTAAACATATTGGGAGAAAGTGAGGAAAGCTGTAGCATTGGAAAAGGGCAGGCACATCCAAAGAGCAGGAGTATCAACCTGTCGGGCATTAGGCCATCATCAGAAAAGTTTCCTGATGAAGGGCTTATGCCCAAAACGTCGATTCTGCTTCTCCTTGAATGCTGCCTGACCTGCTGTGCTTTACTGGCACAACGCTCTTGCCATTAGAAATATTTGACTAAATATTCAGAGACAATACTAAAAGTTACCTCTGTCAATTTAATTTACTGTGCTTTCTATTCACTGAAGTTTTCATGTTAGTTGCTCATCTTTTTCTGCTTAAATCTGATACAAATTTCAAAATACAAAACACATTAAAATTCACATGAATTATAAATTTGCATTCCCGACGAGGAAACCAATGGCAGGCGATATACAATTCTTGAACAGCCTACACATTTGAATGAAAAAGCAATTCCTTCTAAAAAATGTTAACACGTCTGTATCTTTTGCTCAATTCAATAATCCTGCAAGTAGTTTATATTTGCCAGTTGATGTCTCTGAATGAGTACTTAATCAATGTCAATGTAACAGCTGAAACATTAACAACAGATTGATAACTGGGTGTTTAAGACCTTATTTGAACCAACAAATATTTGGTATTTACTAGAATTCCACCAGAAAACATTCTTGAATCTTACTATAAGAAGTGAGATATGTGAGAGATGTTAAAACCTTATTTTTAAATGAACAAACTCTAATATTTTCAAAGCATTTCAATCTTACGGTCAAAATGAACAGGTGAATGGAAAAATAAAAACAAGTTTCTGACAATTCATAAACTGAACAATTAGAAATTCACTTTGATCAACGGACAGAGTAATATTTAGATGAATCACAACATTTAGTTACAAAGTAGGCAATCAGCTGACTGACAAGTAATAGGTAGTAGCATTTATTAGTTTACTGAAGAAGATATCAACGTTATTTCAAAGTTATAGCACGAGAGAATAATGTTTAATGTGTTTCAATTTTTTGGACTTGCCCCTTTGCAACAAAAAAAGATCATTCTCATTACTTAGACATCGTAATATTTAATTCTGCAACATTCTCAAATATTCTCCAGGAAATTATAAGCAATAGAATTAGATACAGGTATCCCCACTATCCGAAAGTAGAGCGTTATTATGAAACCTTACATAAACTGAAAAGGGGTAAATCGAAGAAGCATTAAAATATATGGGAAACACCTCCGCTTTTTTCGTAAAAGTGAAAATCCTCTTTAGATTTCATTCAGTTAGAGAAAACAGGGACAGATATAAAAGCTCAGTGGCTAAAGCGAATTTTCCAACACATATTTCTTGGTAACCTGACACAAATAAGTATCAGATTTTGTGATTATTGATATAACAGATAAAAGCAGATCTAATGTTGGATTGAAAAGCAGTTCAATCTGTGATAAGCTACTCTCTAATCACCATTCAGAGCAGCTCTTGATATATATCTGTTGAAGGTGTGATTTGAAACCTTGCCTCGGGTCGAGTAATAGAGACACTGCCACAGCTCCACAGGCTCCTTTCATAATGTTCCCACTCAGGACGGCAGGACTGCAATATTATGTTTAAAGTGGTTACACAAATGAAAACAAATCAGCTGTTTATTGTAGTAATTCGAATGGGAATTAATTAGGTCTGTGCGTATTGGACTGGAAATTAAACAATATTTTACAATAACAAAAGAATAAATAAATGATAGTTTTAAATAAAGAGGAATCACATGACAATTCTTTGAAAGACAAATTTACAAAACTGCGTGATCATTCTACATTAATTTTAAAAATACATCAGTCATTCAATGTGTATATTCAGCCGAAGACAAGTTCCCTTCCTTTCAACAATGTACAATTTCCACAATTTCAAAATGAACAGTCATTGATAAAGGAAGGAACAAGCAGATGTTAATTCTATTTTCTTCACATAAACGTGTAATTAATTTAAGTTTCATATATGTAAAAAGGAAACTCTTATTGTGGTTCAAAAGACAATAAACGTTAGCATGAAGTGAAATACAATCAAATCAATTCAACTGTGTTTTCTCAGTTAAAAAAGCGTTCAATATTCAAAGTAGTCGAGTGATTGTACACTTCAATATATTTACATTAATTCAGTGCTGAGACATAATTCCGCATTTATACCCCTTATAGTGAAGCAAACTTGTGCCAGGAGTCTGAGCGGTAGGGGAGGTTTTTAGTGAGTACTTTGCTTCGGTATTCACGAGTGAGTGGGACCTTGTTCCTTGTGAGGACAGCGTGCAAAAGGCTGATGTGGTCGAACAGGTCGATGTTATGACAGAGAATGTGCTGAAAATATTTAAAAATCATGGGGATAGATAAGTCCCCTGGGCCAGAAAGGATATAACTTAGGTTGTTATGAGAAGGGAGGCAAGTGATTACTATGTTTTGGCAATGATCTTTTCATCCTCACTGTCCACTGGAGTCATACCAGATGACTGGAGGGTGGCAAACGTTATTCCCTTATTCAAGAAAGGCAATTGAGATAATTCTGCGAATCATCAATGAGTCAGTCTTACATCAGCTGTGGGCAAATTATTGGAGATGATTCTGAGAGACAGGATTTATGATTATTTGGAAAAGCATAGATTGATTAGAGATGGTCAGTATGGTTTTGTGAGCAGCAGGTTGTGCCTCACAAGCCTCATTGAATTATTTGAGGTTGTGGCAAACACATTGGTGAGGACAGAGTAGTGGATGTGGTGTATAAGGATTTTAGCAAGGTGTTTGATAAGGTTCCCCAGGTAGGCTCATTTAGAAAGTAATGAGGCATGGGATATAGGGAAACCTGCCTGGTTAGATAATAAATTGGCTGACCCATAGAAGACAGGGTGAGATTACATGGATAGTTTTCAGTTTGGAGCACTGTGACCAATGGTGTTCTGAAGGGATTAGTTCTGGGACCTCTGCTCTTTGTGATTCTAACAAATGACTTGGATGAGGAAGTGGAAGGGTTGGTTAGGAAGTTTGCCAATGACACGACGGTTGATGGAGTTGTGGATAGTGTGGAGGGCTTTTGTAGGTTGTTAGAGGACATTGACAGGATGCAGAGCTGGACTGAGAAGTGGCAGATGGAGTTCAACCTGAGAAAATGTGAAGTTATTCATTTTTGATTTTCAAATTTGAATGCATATTTTCAGATTAAATGCAGGATTCTTGACAATGTGGAGGAACAGAGGGATCGTGGGGTGCACATCCATACATCCCTCATAGCTGACATCCAAGGTGATAGGGTTATTAAGACGGTGCATAGTGTGTTGGCTTTTATTAGTGGGGAGATTGAGTTTAAGAGCCATGAGGTTATGCTGCAGCTCTATGGATCCCTGATGAGACTACACTTGGAATATTTTGTTCTATTCTGACCACCTCATTAGACATAGGATGCGGAAGGTTTAGAAAGGTGCAGCTGAGATTTATCAAGATGTTGCCTGGACTGGAAGGCATGTCTTTTTAATAAACGTTGACAGAGCTGTGGCATTGGTCATTGCAGTGAAAGAGTTTACTTGATAGCTTTGTGCAGATGATGAGAAGCAGAGATAGAGTTGATAATGAAAGACTTTTCCCGACAAAGTGGCATAATTTTAAGATGAAGGGGGAAGTTGTGGAGAGATGTCAGAGATAGTTTCTTTATAGATAGTGGTGAGTGTGTGGAATGCACTGCCAGTGATGGTCGTAGATTTGGATCCATCAGGGACATCTAAGCGACTCTTGGATTGGCACATGGATGATAGTAAATGAAGGGCATGTTGGTTAGTTCGATCTTAGAGTAGGATAAAAGGTCGGAACAACATCGTGGCCAAAGGGCCTGTACTGTACTGTACTGTTCTGTATTCTATGGATTGAAATGAACAATTATTATATATTAGCAACATATAGATTTTCAAAATTCTATTACCTTACTTAAGAATAATGATAAATTTCATCTTGCTATTTGAATGTGCTATCTGCAAAAATGAACAGGAATTGTTGCAGGGAAACGTAGTTAGGTTTTTCTAAATTTATAAGGCTGGGATTACACAGATCATTCAAATGAGCAAAAGTCTTATTTTTAACAGTGCGCGTTGCATCAGAAATAATGGATTCTTTTTTCGGTGGGATGATTGGAAATAAAACGGATTTTTATATTACTGTATAGGTACTAGGGAAGATTGGATTAAATTCAAATATAAACTTCACTGCAGTTGTTAGCAAGACTAATCTAAGGCATACTATAATTATTCTGGATTAGTGGTGCTGGAAGAGCACAGCAGTTCAGGCAGCATCCAAGCAGCTTCGAAATCGACGTTTTGGGCAAAAGCCCTTCATCAGGAATAAAGGCAGTGAGCCTGAAGCGTGAAGAGATAAGCTAGAGGAGAGTGGGGTGGGGAGAAAGTAGCATAGAATACAATGGGTGAGTGGGGGAGGGGATAAAGGTGATAGATCAAGGAGGACCGGGTGGAGTGGATAGGTGGAAATTGAGATAGGCAGGTAGGACAAGTCGGGACAAGTCATGCAGACAGTTACTGAGCTGGAAGTTTAGAACTAGGGTGAGATGTGGGAAGGGGAAATGAGAAAACTGTTGAAGTCCACATTGATGCCCTGGGGTTGAAGTATTCCGAGGCAGAAGATGAGGCGTTCTTCCTCCAGTCGTCTGGTGGTGAGGGACCGGCGGTGAAAGAGGCCGAGGACCTCCATGTCCTCGGCAGAGTGGGAGTGGGAGTTGAAATGTTGGGCCACGGGGCAGTGTGGTTGATTGGTGCGGGCGTCCCGGGGATGTTCCCTAAAGCGCTCTGCTAGGAGGCGCCCAGTCTCCCCAATGTAGAGGAGACCGCATCGGGAGCATATATTAGCGGATGTGCAAGCAAAACTTTGATGGATGTGGAAGGCTCCTGTGGGGCCTTGGATGGAGGTGAGGGAGGAGGTGTGGGCGCAGGTTTTACAGTTCCTCCAGTGGCAGGGGAAATTGCCAGGATTGAAGGGTGGGTTGTTTGGGGGCGTGGACCTGACCAGGTAGTCGCGGAGGGAACGGTCTTTGTGGAAGGCGGAAAGGGGTGGGGAGGGAAATAAATCCCTGGTAGTGGGGTCTGTTTGGAGGTGGCGGAAATGTCGGCGGATGATTTGGTTTATGCGAAGGTTGGTAGGGTGGAAGGTGAGCACAAGGGGGGTTCTGTCCTTCTTACGGTTGGAGGGTTGGGGTCTGAGGGCGGAGGTGCTGGATGTTGACGAGATGCGTTGGAGGGCATCTTTAAACACGTGGGGAGGGAAATTGCGGTCTCTGAAGAAGGAGGCCATCTGTGTGTTCTGTGGCGGAACTGATCCTCCTGGGAGCAGATCCAGCGGAGGCGGAGGAATTGGGAATACGGGATGGCATTTTTGCAAGAGATAGGGTGGGAAGAGGTGTAATCCAGGTAGCTATGGGAGTCGGTGGGTTTGTAAAAAATGTCAGTGTCAAGTCGGTGTCATTAATGGAGATGGAGAGGTCCAGGAAGGGGTGGGAGGCGTCAGAAATGGTCCAGGTAAATCTAAGGTCAGGGTGAAGTTGATGAATTGCTCAACCTCCTCGCGGAGCACGAGGTGGCGCCAATGCAGTCATCAATGTAGCGGAGGAAGAGGTGGGGAGTGGTGCTGGTGTAATTACGGAAGATCAACTGCTCTACATAGCCAATAAAGAGACAGGCATAGCTGGTGCCCATACGTGGGCCCATGGCTACCCCTTTGGTCTGGAGGAAGAGGGAGGATTCAAAGGAGAAATTGTTAAGGGTGAGGTCCAGTTCGGCCAAACGAATGAGAGTGTTGGTGGACGTTTACTGTTGGGGAAGTCTGGAGAGGAAAAAATGGAGGGCTTGCAGGCCCTGGTCATGGCGGATGGAGGTGTAGAGGGATTGGATATCCATGGTGAAGATGAGGCGTTGGGGCCAGGGAATCGGAAGTCTTGGAGGAGGTGGAGGGCGTGGGTAGTGTCTCGAACGTATGTGAGGAGTTCCTGGACTAGGGGGGATAGGACAGTGTCGAGATAGGTAGAGATGAGTTCAGTGGAACAGGAGCATACTGAGACAATCGGTCCACCAGGGTGGTCAGGCTTGTGGATCTTGGGAAGGAGGTAGAACCGGGCAGTGCGGGGTTCCCGGACTATGAGGTTGGAAGCTGTGGGTGTGAGATCTCCTGAGCTGATGAGGTTTTGTATGGTTTGGGAGATGATGGTTTGGTGATGGGGGGTGGGGTCATGGTCGAGGGGGCAGTAGGAAGAGGTGTCCTCGAGTTGACATTTGGCTTCAGCGGTGTAGAGGTCAGTGAGACAGACTACCACTGTGCCCCCTTTTTCTGCTGGCTTGATGGTGAGGTTGGGATTGGAGCAGAGGGATTGGAGGGCTGCGCGTTGTGAGGGTGAGAGGTTGGAGTGGGGGAATGAGGTATACAGGTTGAGGCAGTTAATGTCCCGGCGGCAGTTGGAAATGAAGAGGTCGAGGGCAGGCAATAGGCCAGCGCGGGGTGTCCAGGTGGATGCAGTTTGTTGGAGGTTGGCGAAGGACCCCTCGGAAGGTGGGCGGGAGTCCTGATTGTGAAAGTCAGCTCGGAGGCGGAGGCGACGGAAGAATTGTTCGACATCACAGTGTGTATTAAATTCATTGATGCGTGGACGGAGGGGGATAAAGGTGAGTCCTTTGCTGAGGACTGATCGTTCGTCCTCAGTGAGGGGGACGTCTGGGGGGATGGCGAAAACTCGGCAGGTCTGGGAGCTGGGATCTGGTGTGGGTGTAGAGCTGGGAGTGGGGGCAGAACCTGTAACTGGAGTGGGTGTGATGGTGGGGGGAATAGTGGGGGGGAGTCATGATCAGGGGTAGTGTTCCCCTCGGGGTTCTGGGGGGTAGGGATAGTGACAGTGTGGTCTGTGGGTGCCATGTCAGCAGAATGCAGGTGAGTGGCGCTGGTGGGGGCGGAAGTGGTGGTCACCACGGCAGTAGGTCTGGCGGAAATCACTGAGCATGTGGCAGCATCGATGATGTGAAGGGCAGAAGTGATGTCAGGTGTGATGCATGAGGAATTGTGAGGGGTGGAAGTGGTTGTGGCAGCGGCCATGATTGGGGGCGGAAGTGACATCATCAATCAGCGTGGGGGTGGCAGCTGCTTGGCTAATGGTGGAGTAGGCCTGGATTAGTGGTGCTGGAAGAGCTCAGCAGTTCAGGAAGCATCCAAATGGCTTTGAAATCGATGTTTTGGGCAAAAGCCCTTCATGAGGAATAAAGGCAGTGAGCCTGAAGCGTGCAGAGATAAGCTAGAGGAGGGAGGCATGCCTTAACAATTACTGTTAGAATCCTGAAAAAAAGGATATATTGTACCATTTTTCAAACAGTCAATAAATTATATTGTGAACCTCAGTATACTTGTTACCCAGACCAATTATTATGCAATTATTGTAATGGCAATGACTTGATAAATAATGCTAAAACCTTAAGAGATAAATTGGTTCAGTACGTTGTCAGCATGTTGCTCTTAAATTGATTGGATATTTATTAAGATCGGTAAACTGAGGGACAAATTATAATAGCTCACTTGATAGAATTGAAGGAAAAAAATGAGACAGTGTTATTGAACAGAATTATTTTTGTTTAAAAATGCAGTTGATTCAAGAATGATATATTTTCCTCCATTGGTTTTCTTGTAGAGACATGTATTTTTTTAATTGTCATGATTCAAGGTTGAGACACTTGTGTCAGAGTCTGCAAAGGGGAGAGTGAGAGAGAATGATATTCTAAAATAAAACAGAAAGGAAAGGAACTGGCGAGCAGAGGAGCACCAACTGTGGACATGGGCGAGACTCTCGGTAGGTTTATTGCCTCCCGGGTGCTAGGGTCCAAGACTGTAGGGAGGCTGTGGAGAAGGTAGCACTGACAGGGACTACTTGCGGAAACAGTGATGGGCTCAAGTGCGTATACTTCAATGCAAGGAGTATCAGAAATAAGGTGGGTGAACTTAAGGCGTGGATCGGTACCTGGGACTACGATGTTGTGGCCATCACGGAAACATGGATAGATGAGGGACAGGAATGGCTGTTGGAGGTTCCTGGTTACAGATGTTTCAGTAAGATTAGGGAGGGTGGTAAAAAAGGAGGGGGGGTGGCATTGCTAATTAGAAATGGTATAACGGCTGCAGAAAGGATGTTTGAGGGGGATCTGCCTCTGGAGGTAGTATGGGCTGAAGTCAGAAATAGGAAAGGTGCAGTCACCTTGTTGGGTGTTTATTATAGGCCCCCCAATAGCAGCAGAGATGTGGAGAAACAGATTAGGAAACAGATTTTGGAAAGGTGCAGAAGCCACAGGGTCGTAGTCATGGGCGACTTCAACTTTCCAAATATTGATTGGAAGCTCTTTAGATCAAGTAGATTGGATGGGGCCGTGTTTGTGCAGTGTGTCCAGGAAGCTTTTCTAACGCAGTATGTAGCTTGTCCAACCAGAGGGGAGGCCATATTGGATTTGGTACTAGGTAATGAACCGGGACAAGTGGTGGGCTTGTTAGTGGGTGAACATTTTGGTGATGGTGACCACAATTCTGTGACTTTCACCTTGGTTATGGAGAGAGATAGGTGCGCACAACAAGGAAGTTTTTACAATTGGGGGAAGGGAAATTACGATGCTGTAAGACATGATTTGAGGAGCATAAGTTGGAAGCACAGGCTGTCAGGGAAGGATGTGGTGGAAATGTGGAACTTTTTCAAGGAGCAGATACGACGTGTCCTTGATATGTATGTACCGATCAGGCAGGAAAGAAATGGTCGTGTGAGGGAGCCTTGGTTGACGAGGGCGGTTGAATGTCTAGTAAAGAGGAAGAAGGAGGCTTACATAAGGTTGCGGAAACAGGGTTCAGACAGAGCAGTGGAGGGATACAGGATAGCCAGAAGGGACCTGAAGAAAGGGATTAGGAGAGCTAAGAGAGGGCATGAAAAATCCTTGGCGGATAGGATCAAGGATAACCCCAAGGCATTGTATGCGTATGTGAGAAACGTGAGAATGACGAGAACGAGAGTAGGTCCGATCAAGGACAGTGGTGGGAGACTGTCTATTGAGTCGGAAGAGATAGGAAGGTCTTGAACAAGTACTTCTCTTCAGTATTTACGAACGAGAGTGACCGTTTGTTGAAGAGGAGAGTGTGAAACGGACTGATAAGCAAGAAGAGATACCTGTTAGGAAGGAAGATGTGTTGGACATTTTGAACAACTTGACGATAGACAAGTCCCCCGGGGATGACGGGATATATCCTAGGATTATGTGGGAAGCAAGAGAGGAAATTGCAGTACCGTTGGCAATGATCTTCTCGTCTTCACTGTCAACAGGGGTGGTACCAGGGGACTGGAGAGTAGGGAATGTTGTGCCCCTGTTCAAAAAAGGGAATAGGGATAACCCCGGGAATTACAGGCCAGTTAGTCTTACTTCTATAGTAGGCAAAGTAATGGAAAGGGTACTGAGGGATAGGATTTACGAGTATCTGGAAAGACACTGCTTGATTAGGGACAGCCAGCACGGATTTGTGAAGGGTAGGTCTTGCCTTACAAGTCATATTGAATTCTTCGAGGAGGTGACCAAGCATGTGGATGAGGGTAGAGCAGTGGATGTAGTGTACATGGATTTTAGTAAGGCATTTGATAATGTTCCCCATGGTAGGCTGATGCGGAAAGTCAGGAGGCATGGGATAGAGGGAAATTTGGCCAATTGGATAGAAAACTGGCTAACCGGTCGAAGTCAGAGATTGGTGGTAGATGGTAAATATTCAGCATGGAGCCCAGTTACAAGTGGAGTTCCGCAGGGATCAGTTCTGGGTCTTCTGCTGTTTGTAATTTTTATTAATGACTTAGATGAGGGAGTCGAAGGGTGGGTCAGTAAATTTGCAGATGATACAAAGATAGGTGGAGTTGTGGACAGTGAGGAGGGCTTTTGTCGGCTGCACAGGGACTTAGATATGATGCAGAGCTGGGCTGAGGAGTGGCAGATGGAGTTCAACCCTGCCAAGTGTGAGGTTGTCCATTTCGGAAGAACAAATAAGAATGCGGAATACAGGGTTAATGGTAGGGTTCTTGGTCAGGTGGAGGAACAGAGGGATCTTGGGGTCTATGTACATAGATCTTTGAAGGTTGCCACTCAGGTGGATAGAGTTTGTAAGAAGGCCTATGGAGTATTATCGTTCATTAGCAGAGGGATTGAATTCAAAAGTCGTGAAGTGATGTTGCAGCTGTACAGGACTTTGGTTAGGCCACAGTTGGAGTACTGTGTGCAGTTCTGGTCGCCTCACTTTAGGAAAGATGTGGAAGCTTTGGAGAGGGTGGAGAGAAAATTTACCAGGATGTTGCCTGGAATGGAGAGTAGGTCGTACGAGGATAGGTTGAGAGTTCTCAGCCTTTTCTCGTTGGAACGGCGAAGGATGAGGGGTGACTTGATAGAGGTTTATAAGATGATCAGAGGAATAGATAGAGTATAGATAGAGTAGACAGTCAGAAACTTTTTCCCCGGGTACAACAGAGTGTTACAAGGGGACATAAATTTAAGGTGAAGGGTGGAAGGTATAGGGGAGTTGTCAGGGGTGGGTTCTTTACCCAGAGAGTGGTGGGGGCATGGAATGCGCTGCCCGTGGGAGTGGTAGAGTCAGAATCATTGGCGACCTTTAAGCGGCATTTGGATAGGTACATGGATGGGTGCTTAATCTAGGATAGAAGTTCGGCACAACATCGTGGGCCGAAGGGCCTGTTCTGTGCTGTATTGTTCTATGTTCTAACTGTAGTGTCTCACCCTGATAACATCTTATTGGGTGAGTTGGAACGTAAACTATTCAAGCAACAAGCTGACGCAGTCATGCACACAGAATCATAGTTTACAATGTCGTAGACAGCATCGTCACCATCCCTGTATGTCCTGCCCCACCGGCAGGACATAGATGTAACTCAAATGCTGGAACATGCAGGGTAATGGACTAAGATCTGCAGAATGTGATCAATGTGATGTATTTGACATTTCTCCAGAATATTCAGCTCCAGTCGAATTTCAAAAGTTAATTGCGTCATCAGACTTGAACTATAAATGTCAGAAAAAAATTATCAGGAAGTTACAGCACACTTGGCCAATCCTTGGTATGTGTTGGCTGTAATAGATCTTGAGGTAAAAACAATGACTGCAGATGCTGGGAACCAGCAGATGCTGGAAACCTTATTCTTGATGAAGGGCTTTTGCCCAAAACGTCGATTTTGAAGCTCCTTGGATGCTGCCTGAACGGCTGTGCTCTTCCAGCACCACTAATCCAGAATATAATAGAACCCGCCAGGCTTTACAGCTTTTTGTACTCACCATTGAGAGCAAAAAATTCAGACTGATCTCTGCCCTCTATGCTTTTATAATCTGTTTTTTAACATATTTCTTTGGCAGCTGCACACCCTGTTTCCTGGTTTCTTTCCCAGCTCTAACTCCATTCCCCATGGCTTTGAGGGACGACAATTTCTGCTGTTTAATCTTTCCTGCCTTCCCCCGTATGACAGACTGTCTTTACGTCCATGTCTCACCCCCACCTTGCTCACAACCTGTTAAATTTCTGATGGTTTCCAGTCCTCTGTAACTTTCACTGCGCCCCCTGGGTCAATGGCACGAGTTTTGAATTCTCTTCCGCCTGAGATAATCAGAAATGTTTCCGGTTGCAGTGTCCCCCAGCTTTTCTTTTGAAAAGCAGAGCATTTGTGTCAGAGTCAAGTATTTGTGTGCCTTCATCCACAATTCCCAGCATTTGGATATAATTTGTGACCCTCCCACAGACGTGTAACATTACTGGATTGGCTATGCTAACATGGTCACAGCGTGCAATTTAGGTGGGTTGGGGTAGCCATGGTTAATGTGGGGTCATGGGAGTAGGGTGGGTGAGCAGGTCATTGCAGACTCGAAAGGCTGAACAGACTCTTTCTGCACCCACGGATTCTGTGATTCTAACGAGTTGAGAGTGTTGTCATGTTTTCCTCATGCCAGGTTCATTCAGCTCAAATACATATGCTTCCTTTATAGTTCTGTGGGTGCTCACCCACTCATTTCCTTCAGTTGTACATCAATTTCACACTGCATGTGAGGGTGGGAATGGATTTGTAAATATAAATACTCCAACCGAAACCCCTCACAGGTCAGGAACTGTTTCTGCTACTTTCATCACTCACAAGGAACAGGGAAATAAAAGTTCAGTCACAAATCTTACAGGAACAAATCTTACGGTTATAATCACCAGGAAAGGCTGAACAGCTCAAAATGCTTTGCTGAAGAAAAGAGGAGGCTCAGATACAACCTGGTACAAGTAGAAAGCTTTGTTTCTGTGTTTTCGAGATTTGACTTTGAAATCATTGGGTTGGAAATATGTTTCTTTGCCCCAGATCATCAAAGGTGTCTGAGTTAACAATCTATCTGTCTGAGTTAACAATCAGACGGACAGGACAATGTCTGAGTGTCTTACCAAATCCCTGATTGAATCTGTCTCCGCCCATAAACTCAGGTGCCTCACCACTCACTGGGTCATGGAGAAACTCTGCTGTTACAATGAGAGCTTTATTTGCTGTCACCGCTCCTCGTACTTCCGCCCAATCCCCACTTCCCTTCATTAAATCCCAGCTGCCTGTAGTCCACCCACATGGACATGTTGAAGAGCATGACAGGAGATTGGATTGAAACCGAGAGTTCAATAGCCTGTATGAAATAGGAAGAAGGAAAAAAACCGTGATTGTGGATCCCACTGGATACAGACTCCAGGATTAGGCTTTGTTGGCATTCCCGCAGTAATACAAGACAGCATTCCATGATGAGAGTTAAACCCGGGTGGCTGGAGAGGGAGCCACTGAACATGATCAGGTTTCGTTCAAACACAGGAGGTTTGTTCAGTCAGTAACAGTGTGTTAGACATGGAGGTAAAGTGAGCAGTGAGGGGAAATGTTACCACAAGCTGACGATGGATGACTTTCATTGGAACAGGAGGAGGCCATTCAGCCCCTCAACCCTGCTCTGCCATTCATGATGATCATAGCTGATGTGTGACCTAACGTACAATTTTCAAAACCCTCTAAGTTCATCAAAAAACTCCACTGCAACAAACAAGATGAGTATTGGAAAACTAAACATCTGCAAATGCTGGGAAATCAGAAAATATACAGAAATTTCTGGAAAAATTCAGCAGATCTGGCAGCATCTGTGGAGAGTGAACCTTTAAGGACCAGTGACCGGTCAGGTGACCAGCTGCAGCTGACCATTCTGCTTGTTTTGGAACACTCTCTGGAACAGATTCTGGTGCGAGAGGAATGAGATTGTCAATAATAACTGAGAGAAACAGGAGGACAGGCTCAATCAGAAAAAGGAATTCACTTAACCCTCCCAGTGGGACACTCACCGACACAGTCACACTGGAGACGCCGTTCACCTGCCCCACGTATGGGAAGGGATTTACTCGATCTTACCATCTGCTGAGACAACAGAGATAGCACAGTGGATTTAGACCTTTCACCTGCGCCATGTGTGAGAAAGGATTCATTCAAATCTCTCACCTGCAGAGACATTAGTGCATTCCCACTGGGGAGAGGCCATTCACCTGTTCAGTGTGTGGGAAAGCATTCACTCAGTCCTCTGACCTGCTTAAACACCAGGGAATTCACTCTGGGGAACGATCAGTCACTTGTTCCCAGTGTGGGGGGAGATTCACTCAAATGCAGCACCTGCTGAGATCCCAGTGAGCCCACACAGGGGGAGATGCCATTCAGATGGTCTGTGAGCGGGGATTCTGTGATTCATCCTGCCCCACTGAGACCCTAGTGAGGTCACACAGGGGAGAGGCCATTCAGATGCTTAGTGTGTGAGAAGGGATTCAGTGATTCAGTGATTCATCCCATCCCCTGAGACCCCAGCGGGTTCACACTGGGTAGGAGCTGTTCACCCCTCTGTGTGACAAAGCGATTTGTTGCATCTTCAACACGATTGAGAGACCAGTGAGTGCTCACAGGGAAGTGGTCACCCCCCTGCTCCGTGTGGACTGCAGGACTCTGATGCTAATGTTACTGTCCATCAGAGTCAGGCATGGATCTTGTACATGATGACACTGCTGGAGTATTGATGTTGTTGTTGTTAACCACATTAACTGGGCTGGAGGTGACTGAACTTACATTGCCAATTTCTGAACCTCAGGCTGTCTCTCTGGGCAGTAAGTCTCCACAAACATCAATGTGACAATGAGCAGGGATCATCTGTTTTGATTTAAGTTGTGACTGTAGCACGGCTGCTTCACAGCATCAGGTACAAGGTTGGAGTCCAGCCTTGGCCAACGGCCTGTGTGGGGTCCCCACATTCTCCCCATGATAGTGTGGGTCACCTCTAGGTGCTTTGGCTTCCTCCCATACTCCAAGGATGTGCAGGTTAGGTGGATCGGTCGTGCTAAATTGTCCACAGTATCCAGGATTGCGCAGAGTAGGTGGATCAGCCATGGGAAATGCAGTGTTACAGTGATAGAGTGCTCTGGGCGTGATGTTCTTCGAATGGTCGGTGGGGTCTGATGGGCCAATGCTCTCCTTCCACATTGTAGATGTTTTATTCTATGGTTGAGGATAAAAGCTACACAGCAGGGTGCCCTTGGAGAAGGAGCATGTGGTGTGCATCAGTGCTCTGGATGCCTTTAGGTAGAGGTGGGCACCGCAGGAGATACGGTACTTTATCTCCACCGCTGTCCCCTTCCCACAACTCTACTTTGATTTAGTCCCTTCTCACTCTGTCACTTGTAATAGTTTGCTTGGCCCATAATGAACTTTGTTTGGAAATATTCAATTGGTTTCACAAATGGTTTACAGCTGGTGATTTTATGTCTACGTTAGATTGGTGCTGGAAAAGCGTAGCAGGTCAGGCAGGATCCGAGGAGCTGGAAAATCAACATTTTGGCAACAGCCATTTTCCAGCACCACCCTAATCTTGGCTCTGGTTTCCAGCATCTGCGGTCCTCACTTTTACACTGCTGGAGATTATATGTTAACCAAAAGCAAAATGGCATTTTGGTGATTTTGATGGTGGGAAACTTGCTGTGATCACATTTCTGGATCGGAGAAAAAGAACTCTTCACAGCTCACAGAACGAGAACTGAAAAGCAGTTAAATCAAACCAAAGATTCAGACAGGGAGGGAATATTTCCCTGGAGTTTGAGTAGCTTGAAAGTGATGGTGTCTGGGAATAGACAGGATTTTGTTTTACAGAGGTTGAAATCTTCAAAACTGTTATATTCAAACAGTTCAATTTATTTTCTTTAATTTTATTTGCTGTGCAAAAAACTTTCACAACATTTTAAAACCAAAATTTACAAACCTTTTATTAAAGATAAATGTTAAATAAAATCCATCAAACCATCCCTCACTGAAAACTGTTGTGGAATTGCAATTTCCTGGAGAATCCCTGAACTGCCTACTTCTTCCTACCCGGGCTCCATGGCTATATACATACCTGGAAGATTGCAGCAGGAGGAGACCATTCAGCCTTTCAATGCTGCTCCACCATTCAATGGGAAATAGCTGACCATACAGCTCAGTCTCCTGTTCCTGCTGTGTTCCAATCCGCTTTCATGACTTTATCTCGAAGAATTATATCTAAGTCCTCCTTTAGATTCACTGCCATTTGTTCCAGTGGCGTTGCGGTGTTACTGTGTGGGTGTAGGCAGGGGAAATGTGATGGTGCTACCTCCTGGAGGATGCACTCAGCGTCCCTCATCTTCCTGCAGTAAACAACTGGGTTCCAGCAACTAGAGATAGAAACCAATTCCAGGATATGGGCATCACTAGCTCAGCCAGCATTTATTCCCCATCTCTCGTTACCCTCGAGAAGATGGTAGTGAGCTGCTGTCTTCTACCATTCACAGTCCATTTGGCGCAGATAGACCGACAATTCTGGGAGGGAGAGTGTTGCAGGAATTTGGCCGAGTGATTCTCCATCTTTGGTTCTTCAAATTCCGGTTAACTTTATCACAATCTGCACATGATTTTGAGATTTCAGTCTGCATATCTTCACCATCTAGCACCATGTATAAAGGAATATGTACAGATTAGAAATTCAGAACAGACAATTCTAGTGTCTCTGGAATATCTTTTTCCCCTTTCTTCCCCCGAAGCTGTAACCCTCCAGCCCACTTACTCTCTCCCACCATTCTGACTCTGCTACTCCGTAATGTTCACCCTCCACATTCTCATGGAGTTGCTCATAAACTGATCCATGGCACCACTTCACGTCCCTGGTTAGACTTTGCAACTTTCTTGGTTCACTTCCTTTCCCTTCAGTTCCTGCAAGTCAATAATGTAACGGCAGAGAGAAACAAAAGGAAACAGAAAGGCAGGTGGCAGGTCCTGGACAGAAGAGGAACCTTCAGTCTGGGAGAATGGGTCAGATCTTTCTTTGTTTCCCATTAGTTGATTCCCAGCATTACAATGAATTAGGTATGGAGAGTGGTCCTACTTGAATGTGGTGACGCTTTGACCCCCAACTGATGAATACTATAAGCAGATGTATTCCTCCTCCAGCCAACCACAGTGTGCAATACTTTCTGCAAAGCATACTTACCCAAAGCACATGCTCCAAAACTCGCCCACATTCTGTACATGTACAGTGCCGGGTTTCCCCACACACATGTGGTCCCTGCTTCAGGGATTGTGGGAGTTGTAGCCCCAATGAAACCACTGTAGCCCTGTCTCTCGAAAGTGATTGAAAAGTGTAGGCTGGAGGGTGTTGTGTGTAGGATCCCCATTCAGACACACAGAACATATGGACTGTCACTGGGTTTTACTCAGACACCTGCTTCCACAACCTGATTTGCTGATGTAAGGAATATAGATTCAGCCAACTGGGGCGTGGGGTGGTTAATAGGAGGAGGAGATTTTAAACAGAGGTGGCTCAACTGTTAGCAATGTTGACTCACAGCGTCAGGGACCTGGATTTGACTCCAGCCTTAGGCGACTGTGTGGAGTTTACACGTTCTCCCCGTGTCTGTGCGGGTTTCCTCTGGGTGCTCCAGTTTCATCCCACAGTCCAAAGATGTGCAGGTTAGGTGGATTGGCTATGCTAAATTCCCACAGTGTCCATGCCTGTGCAGGTGAAGCCATTAACCATGCGAAATACAGGGAATGGGTGAATCCGAATGGGATGCTCATTATAGGATTGGTGTAGACTCCATGGACGATTACCCTTTTTTCTGCACTGTCGGCAGTCTATTCTATTCTCATGAAGAAGAATGTACCTATCTCAATATGCTGTGAATCTGTGGAATTGCCTATTCAAAATGCAGTGGATGCCAGGATATTGATCAAGTTTAATGAAGAGGTACAGATGTTGAATTTGCAATGAGATGAAGGGTGAGAGAGAGCAGGTGGGAAAATCCAGCTGAGACCGAGGTAAGCTCAATCATCACCGTTTTAAATGGTGGAGCTAGTTCGAAGGGCTGCATTGCCTCCCCTGTGCCCAGTGCTTATCTTCGTACGGTAATAACTGGAAAGCTGAATCCAAAAATCACCATCTTCACCGAATGAAATTTTTGGAAAATGCAGGATACCCAGGTGGATTAGCGTTCCAAACTTAGATAGTGAGGAAATATGTGGAAGATAATGATTTTGCAATTTTAAACTGAGGTGAGTTAAAAATCACACAACAACAGGTTATAGTCCAACAGGTTTAATTTAATCATGATGAAGGAGCAATGCTCCGAAATCTAGGGTGTTTCCAATTAAACCTGAAGGATTATAACCTGGTGTTGTGAGATTTTTAACTTTGTGCACCCCAGTCCAACACTGGCATCTCCAAATCATGTAAATTGAGGGGAGACAGTGATTTATGGTTTTAGACTGTGTAGTATATTCGCAGCGTCCAGAATACTCTGTTGTGAATATCTACCCTGTACTATATTGCAAAGCCAAAGTCTCTGACAATGAAAACCAAAACATCCAGGTAACATCGTCTCACCTCGTAATCTGATAAAAGACTTGTGATAAGTATGGTTGAATTTAGAATGCAGCTGGAAAGCGGGAAGATTAAATTCAATCCCAAGATCCTGTGCTGAAACAAAGGAGACTATAATAGGATGAGGCAGAAGTTAGTTAATGTAAACTGGAAGCAAAGACTTTAGGGTGGGACAGTTGACAGACAGTGGAGAAATATCAAAGAATTTTTCAAAGTGCTCAGCTAAAGTATATATCAGTGAAAAGGAAGGACTGTAGGAAATGGAATAATATGCCATGGGTGCCTAAGGAAATAAGGGAGTCTATCAAACTGAAATAGAAAGCATACAAGGAAAAAGACCAAGGAGAAACTAGGAGATTAGAAATCTGCAAAGATCAACAGAAAGCTAGATGGGATTGGGGGAGAAAAGTGATGAATAGCTATCCCCAGGGCCGGAATAGAAGTTTACACTGCTAGAGGGGAACCTATTGTGTGGGGAACATATGGCCTCTGTAATTGTTGAAGCATTAACTGTTACCATAGAGATAATCTTGATCAAGTTAAAAATCACAGCACACTCTAAATATTTGTACTTCCCAATAAACCTGTTGCACGACAACTGATATGTGGTTTTTAACTTTGTCCACCCCGCTCCAACACCAGTTCTTCCACATCAGAATCCTGACAGACAGCCCCACTGAAACTGAAGTGCCTGTCAGATACCTGACTGAGCCACAGGGCTATGGGGGAGGGCTATGTGGTTTAACCACAAAGTGCTGAGCTGAACTGGACTTTTTAACTGCCATTGCCATGGAGATAATATTGAGAGATAGCATCCATTCAAAACCACAAACCACAAAGGTATAAGAATGGAAGCGGCACATCGGACAGGCGGGGAGTTACCTGATGCTGCCTGGAGGTGTTTTGCATGTACACTATCCAGGTAACTGCCATGTCTTATCAAGAAAGCCTCAAAGAAGACCTCTCAGAGTTCTGTGCCTAGTTATTCCTATCCAGCATGGGTTCAGGAATATGAGCACACAGCAGTCAGTCTTCACAGTGGAGGATACGAAGAGCATGCCAGTAATTGATAAGGAGACTAAGGAAGGTGAGGACCTCGAAATAACCATTATCATAAAAGCGTTAGAGCTGAGCAAGCTAATGGAGCGAAAGGTGGAATTTCTCTCTCTCCTTTCTCTCTCTCACACACCACACACTCTTTGCCCTGATGGAATACATCCCAGGGTGCTACCAGAGATAGCGGGAGAAATAGAAAATATACTTGGAGTCAGAATCCTTCAGCAGAGACAGGCCCTTTGGCCCAAACTGGCCCATGTCGGCCAAAATGTCCATCCACGTGAACCCCATTTCCCTGCACTTGGCCCATCTGCTTCTGATCCTTTGCTATCCATGTATTTGTCCAAATGTCTTTTACATGTTGTTAATGTACCCACCTCAACCACTTCCACTGGCAGCTCAATCCATAAACATATCACCCTGTGTGTAAAACGGGTGCCCCTCAGGTTCCCTTTCACTCTTTCTCCTCTAACCTTAAACTGATGCCCTCCACTCCTTGATTCCCTGGGCAAAAGACTGAGTGCATACACCTTACCCAAGCCTCTCATGGTCTTATACACTTCTAGAAAAGATCCCCCCTCTGTTTCCTTTGCTCTAAACAGAAAAACATCCTCGCTTGTCCAACCTCTCCCTATAACTCAGACCCCTGAGCCCTGGCAATAATTCTTGTAAATTTCTTCTACACTTTTTCCAGGTTAGTAACTGAAACCTACTTTACATTCATCACATTTCCAGTATTTCCCCGTGGCGCTGGAACCGATATGGCAATGCCAATTGATTACAAACCATGATCGCTAATTAACTCCTTTACAACAATCCCGTTTTCATAGTGTTTCCCATGGTGCAGGTATCCTTGTCTCTTTGAGGTTGCATGATTAATTAAAACTTGTCCTCATACAAAACAAATCTGTAGCTTAATTGTTCCTGGGAAATGAGCCATGTTCTTTCAAATTATTAAAAACAAATGAGATCTCTCTCCAAATTCACCACGCTAACATGAACTTGGCTTTGTCTCAGTACTTTTGCCAGTCACACTGAGATTTGAAATATTCGCCCATGGACAAAATACACACCTTTCCACATTCTTTCATTGCCTGCGTGGGTTTCCTCTGGGTGGTCCGGTTCCTCCAACAATCCAAAGACTGACAGTGCAGATCTCGTGAATTGACCATGCTAAATTACCCATAGTGTTAGGTGCTTTAGTCAGAGGGAAATGTGTCTGGGTAGATTGCTCTTCGGAGGGTCATGTATACTGGTTGGGCCGAAGGGCCTGTTTCCACACTGTAGGAAATATAATCTAATCAAGTCAATGAGTCTTACTCAGAGCCTCCTGGGTGTTGATGATTCCTCCTCCCACGTCCTAGGGTTTCCTTCCGCGTCAGACCCACATTATTGTTTTCCCCAATCTGGAACCTCTTATTTATTTACCCCACAGACCTCTGATGAGAACCATCCTGCACACACTGGCCAAATCATATCTGGTTGAACTAAAATGAACCAAATTAGAACTCGAATTACAGGAAGACACCTGTCCCTCACCATAACATTCCTGAATCTTCACAAGAGTTCTGATAGCTTTCAGCAAAATGCTTCCCGACTGATACTTTGACCACTTGTCAGGATACCAGGGGAGGGGCCATTTCCCCTGGGTCCTGCTTTCAGAGGGAGGAAGCTACCAACGACAGATTAATCCCACACACCCACAGCCTCCCTGGAACTGACCCATGCTGCACATACGCCAACAATTGGCCAGCACTGTGTCCATGCATTGGTCTCCCCTCCTACATCACATGCTCCAGATCACACAGGAGCCTGGGTGATTGACAAAAACTGCTGCCCAATAGAGTGGAGGGGGCGGGGCTGGAGGACTGGCGTAATGGGATTGTAAACAATGAATGGCTGTGGAGGATACTGGGGGATGGATAGGTCAGTGAGGGACAGGAGCAGTGCAGCAGCAGGACGGGATCCTGGACAAACTGAGCAATGGGAGAGTCTGACAGGAGAGAAACTACAGGATGGTTCTGTTTAGAGGCTCAGGCAGGGACAGCTGGGAGACAGTATGGCCTGGTGGTTTGGGCACGTTTTCCAATCAGCCTCTTTAAAGATGCTGTTACTCAACTCAAACCCGATTCTCCTGGTCCAGAGGTAAGGACATTACCACCATTTCTTGGTGGGCTAGTGGAAAGAAGGGAAGAATTTCTCAATCTCACTCACATGGAAACTCCATGTGCTCCACCCACTCAATGTCTACGGTGGCGATGGAGGAGACAGAGCAGATGGAAGGGGGATTAGGAATATAGGACTGCGTTTCAAAAGGAACTCACCTATGTTGGTGATATCAACAAGACTCAATACACAGTCCCTAACACAAAGCTGGTGTACATGAACTTTATCCAGAATATTAACACCCATAACTGGGTGACACAGACCCCAATGTACAGAGATAAGTCCTGGATATTAATAACGGCTTTGTATGTGAGAAAACACGTCTAATGAACTTGAGTCAATTTTTTTGAAGTAACAACAAAGAGAATTGATGAGGGCAAGCGGTGGAAATGATCTACATGGACTTCAGTAAGACATTCAACAAGATTCCCCATGGGAGACTGGTTAGCAAGGTTAGATCTCATGGAATACAGAGAGAATTGGCCATTTGGATACAAAACCTATTCAAAGGTAGAAGACAGAGGGTGGTGGTGGAAGGTTGCTTTTGAGATTGGAAACCTGTGACCAGTGGGGTGTCAGAAAGGATCGGTGCTGGATCCACTAATATTCATAATTTATATAAATGATTTGGATGTGAATATAGGAAGTAATGTTAGTAAGATGACACCAAAATTGGAGGTGTAGTGGACAGTGAAGAGGATTACCTCAGATTTAAACGGGATCTTGATCAGATGGTTGAATGTGCTGAGGACTGGCAGATGGAGTTTAATTTAGATAAATGTGAGGTGCTGCATTTTGGGAAAGCAAATATTAGCAGGGTGTATACACTTAATGGTAAGGTCCTCGGGAGTGCTGCTGAACAAAGAGACCTTGGAGTGCAGGTTCATAGCTCCTTGAAAGCAGAATCGTAGTTAGATAGGATAGTGAAGAAGGTGTTTAGTATGCTTTCCTTTATTGGTCAGAGCACTGAGTATCGGAGTTGGGAAGTCATATTGCGGCTGTACAGGACATTGGTTAGGTCACGCTCGGAATATTGCGTGCAATTCTGGTCTCCTTCCTATTAAAACAATATTGTGAAACTTGAAAGGGGTCAGCAAAGTATTAGAAGCATGTTGCCAGGATTGGAGGATTTGAGCTACAAGGAGAGGATAAATACACCGTTTTCCCTGGAGCGTCAGATGCTGTTGGGTGACCTTATAGAGGTTTATAAAATCAGGAGGGGCATGGATAGGGGAAATACACAAGGTCTTTTCCCTGTGGTGGGGAGGAGGCACGATGGGGGATGGGAGACAGAGCGGGGAGACCGAGGGGGGAGGGTGACCGTTATTTTATAGATTATAACACAAACCTGTTCCTGTTTTCTCCCTATCCCCTTCAATCCCTCTGAAGGTCTCAGAACAAGTGTACAGTCCCTGGAAAGTAGAGCTTCAGGGTTGTCAAGTGCTGAAGGTTGCATTTGGGACGCTGACCTGTATTGGTCTGTGCACTTATCAATAAATGGACCTGGCTTCAATTCCACAGTCCTGGATTCATGTCTATGGCCACAGACACACCTGTCTCCGACCCTGACTACTGTATCACCTGTCACTACAGCTCTGCCGTTCTCCTTCCTTCAGTTCTGTGAAGCGGAGCTGTCTGTGGTGTCATGAACCTGGCTGTTGCTGATTTCTCGATAGTCTACCCCACATGTCCCCCCCTTATAGAATCCCAAGCTGTGCACAATATCTGTTTGAGAAGCGTAACGATCAGTGGAGAGTCCTGCACTTCCTTCCTGAGCCTGTTACTTGATCTGATGGTCACCCATTCCCTTTCTGCCTGTGTAACCCTCACCTGCAGTGTGACTAACTCACTAAACGTGCTGTCCATAACATTCTCAGTATTGCTCCACAGTGAGATCACTCTCAGCTCCAGGTCTGAAAAGCAGATGGGCAGTCTTCCTGCACACATAGCTGTCACTGGAAGTGTCCCGTATTTCACACATTGAGCAAGAGGAGCACACCACTGGTCTGAGGTCTCTGATCACAATGTCTCTCTAGTTTCAGTTAGTTACTCCCATTAGGAGAATTTAAATGATCTAGCAACCTTCCGTGTGCTATAGAATCACAGCAACAGCAAAACTGTATTCAATCACAGTCTGTAATTTTTTCCCCAGGCAACCCTCAGTCTACCATTACCATCAAGCCAATCTATGATTCAGTGACGAGTGCAGGTGAACATGACAGGGCCAGAATCATTTGTACCGAATCCTGATGACAACCCATTAAAGACACCAGACTTGTCTGGCTACATTCCAAACAGCAGAACTAACATCTGATACAGAGGGCGAAATGTTCCCGAGACCAACCCATCATATCGAAGCTCTGCAGTCCTGCCACATCCAGGCATAAATGTCGATGGACTATTAAACAACTCACTGGAGGAGAGAACTCCACAAATATCCCCATCCTACTTAACAGAATATCCCTTACATCAGTGTAAAAGACAAGAATGTCGTATCTTCACCGTCCTCAGCCAGAAGCGTTCAGTTGATGATCCACCTCACCCTCGTCATGATGCCCACAGAATCACAGATGCCAGTCTTTACTCAATCTGATTCGCTGCACGTGACATGAAGAAACAGCTGAACAAAGTTGATACGATAAAGGCAATGGGACCTGACACCATTCCTGCAATAGGATTGAAGGCTTGTGCTGCACAACAAGCCATGTCCCTGGGAAGGCTGTTTCATTCCAGCTCTAACTCTGACATCTCCCTGGCAATTTGGAAAATTACTCAACTATGTCCAGTTCCTTTTGAGAGGAATAATTACCAGCTGACCAATTACCACCCCATCAGTCCCATCACAAAAGCGAAATTGTTGGGAGTTCTTTTTTGACAGAGCTGGTAACTAGCACAGAAATAACCCGCTCCGTGTAGTTTCTGATGGGTCCCCATGTGGAGATGGTGCTGTTGTGGAAATGTCACTGGATTACTAATCGAGACAAGGTTAATGCTCTGGCAGCTGGTGGAAATTAAAAACAATTAATAAAATAACGAGATCTAAAGGCTCGTGTCAGTAATAGTGACCTTGAAGCCAAAGTCGATTATAAACATCAATTTCCTTCCCCAATGTACTTTCAGGAAGTGAATCTCCAGTGCTTTCCTGGTCGGGCCTAAAAGTGACTCCAAACGTACAGACACGTGATAAATTATTCAATGGTGTCTGAAATGGTCAAGCAAGGCACTCAATTATATCAAACTGCTCCATGGTCTTAAATGGTAAAACCGGACAGAACCCCCGGCCCCAGCCTCAGTGTCAGAACGGGATTTACAGTCCGGTTAATCCTACTGAGGCCTCCTTCCTAACATCTGAGAGCTGGTGGCAACATTTACAGAGCTTTCCCACAGACTGCACAGAAACATCGGGAAAGGAGCAAGTCATTCAACACACTGAGCATCCTTCATTGCCCACCTTTCTTCATCAAGTGAGCTCCCGCTCACTGTGACGTGATTCCATTTCAAGCACCCGTTGAACAACGAAATCCAGTATCAGGATCCTCTGTCTGCAAAATATTCCCTCAGTGAGTTCAGCTAAAACAAGTATGTAATCTACTCTGCAAGCCTTGAACTTGAGCCTGAAAGTGGGATTTGTAGTCTACATTTAGAAGGAACATTATTTCAAACTGGGGGAGAATCTTGGAGAGAACTTTAATTCTGCGTCGGCATCACGTGGTCAGTCAGATCGCGTGCTTTCTGGTGAACAGCTTGGTGACAGGTACACTGCTATAGTCAGTGACTGTAGTGTTATTTTGTTACATTTACTATACTAATTCATTACAACATATGTTTTAAAGATTTGTGTAGACTGCGCTATCGTTTGTGTTAGACTGACTATTATTTTTGTTTCGATTTTTACTCACATTATTGGAAGTTCGCGGCTTACCCTCTATTTCCAATTGGTCTCCTTATTTATATTGCACCGTTTTCTATAATACAATGTTCCACAGTAATGCAGCTGCCGCATAATCGGAGAACTACCTGTAATGATCGCTGATCCTCTATCTTCACACCATACACCTGCTCTCTTCCTATTCCTTTAGTGTCTAGAAATTCTTATTTATATTCAGCGCCTCGGCTTCCACAGTCTAATGTGGTCGAGGATTCCCCAGGTTCACTGGTTTCTGAGTTCAGACATTTATTCTCATCTCAATGCACTTTGGCCTGTCTGTACCTAATGATGTGGGCCCTTGTTTAAGCCATCCCAGCCAGGGGAAATATCATCCTTGCTTTCATACTGTCTCGTCCTGTCGGAGGTGTACATAGTTCACCCAATTTTCTTAAACCTAAAGGAACACATGTCCAGCCAACTCAACTCTGCTCCCACAACAAGCCTGTCATCCCAGAGATCAGTCTGGTCACTCTTCGCTGCATTTCCTCAATGTCAGGTTTGCCCTTTATGAGGTAAGGAGACCAAACCTGCACACAATATTGCATGATGTTCGAGATTGGGTCTCACCAAGGCCATGTAGGCTGTAGTAAGACACACTTACTCCTGGACTCCAACCCCTTTGAAATGAAGGTCAACACAACATATATTTTCAACAATGCTGTGTATTCCCCCAGACAGTTGAGCCTGCTCTAACCTTAGTGGGAACATTACAGCAGGCTGGTAGTGTGTTGCTGCTGCTGTACAGGAAGTTAGTGAGCTCACATCTGGAGTAATGTGCTTACACTTACTCTCTGTATTGAGGTAACGATATTGGAATTAACTCAGAGATTATTACCTCAAATGATTTCTGCAACAAAGGTGTTATTCATAGAATCCCTATAGTGTAGAAACAGGCCATTTAACCCATCGACTCCACACTGATATGCTGAAAACCATCCCATACAAACCCTAATCCCTCCAGCACAATCTGACATTTGTGCTGACATTTTCCATGACTAATCCAGTTAACCTGCACAATTTGGGACTGCGGGAGCAAACTGGAGTACCCGATGGGAACACTTACAGGGACAGGGAGAATGTGCAAACTCCACACAGATCGTGACCGAGACTGGAATTGAACCCATATATCTAGTGCTGGGAGGCAGCAGTGCTAACCACTAAGCTACCTCTGTGGGCAATACAGCCTGCCTGCGCAATTCAACCCTCGAAACGTGGCATAAAAGAAGGGAGCTTCCATACATCTCCAAACCTGTCATTGAGCAACAGGAGGAGGACATTGAGATCTTGAGCCGTTTGATCAGAATAGGCGCAGGGCATGCAAGCCATCGAGTTTATAATGTAGGAACACCAGGAGGATATTCAGCCCATCGAGTGAGTAAAGCAGGAACAGAATGAGTCCAATCAGCCACTCAGGCCTCTTAAACAACAATTAGAGCGGATCTTTTACAGCCTCGTGCCTGTCACACACGAATTGTTAAAGCGACTGTCGAGGTTATGGAAATGGAACAACTTCAAATAACCAACTTCACTCGGGAATGGAAAGGTATGAGTAAACGATTGGGACTGAAGGCAAATTGTTTATTTCAGTTATAAAGAAATTAACAAGAGACTTTCAAAGTCAAAGCACAATCCATTACAGCCGACATGGTTCTATTAAGGGTAAATCATGTTTGAATGATTTGTCTAACTTTTTTTTAAAATGCGACAAACAAGGTGAACAAATGGGATCCGAATGACTTATTATATCTGGACTTTCAGGAGGCAATGCATAAAGTGCCTGACAAAAGATTAATATCAAATACAAGGGCACATGGGGTTAGGAAAATTTATTTGCTTGGAGAAAATATTGGCTAACCAATAAAAAACCATGACATGGAAGTGCTGGCTTTGGACTGGGTTGGACAAGGTCAAATATCACACGGCACCAGTTTATCGTCCAACGTGTTTAGTTAAAAACGCAAGCTTCGATAGCGCTGCTCATTCATCAGGTGTTAGAGAGAGAAGACCTTAGAAACAGAATTTATGAGGAAAAATCAAAAGGTTGTACAACTCATGTGCATGAATTGAATACACCGAAGATGGTTCCTAAATCTTTAATCGGCTAGAATCGAGATTAAGGTTTTGATTGTTTAATATGCAAAGCCGAGAATTTATTTCAAGTCACTGCCTGGAGACACCTTCAGGTATTATCGATATAAAGGAGGTGACCCTCCAGTCAGGCAATGTATTTTACGGTGAGGTCTTGTTTGGAGTCTGTCTGTGTCTTCACGTGGAGTCAGTTTGGGTTTATGTCCAAAGTAGGAGTTTATAAAATACCGTATTGACTGACTGTATACAAATTGTATATTTTTTGACAAAATATAATGTATCTGTAAATACAAATCGGCAAATGCAAATTCAGCTCAGATATGTGTGTGTGTGTGTGTGTGCTTGTGTTTGTGTTCAAGCGGATGTGTGTGTTTGAGAGCGAGGTGGAGAGTCTACGTGAGGGGTTGAGAGACAGGGTGTGCTTGCGTGTGAGAGAGGGGGAGTGTGTTTGTGTGCGGGGAGGAGAGGCAGAGAGTGCATGGATGTATTTAAGGGGTAGAGCGAGAAGATGCATGTGTCCTTGTTAACACACAGACAGATTTGATAGATCCACATCCCCACACACACTCGCACCATGGTTTCAGAGCTTCCCCTCTCTGCAGCCTCTGCTCCATTTGTTGTTCATGTTACAGACCCAGATGCTGTCACTACACTCCCGTTCCTCCATCCAGAGTTGGGTCACCAAATCCTCAGGTCTCCCTGAATGTCTGAGGCAGCTCACAGCACAACCTCCAGCGAATCATCCGCAGCACCTCCACTAACCTTTCAGTAACAGGAGTCAGTCAGAAGCCCCACAGCTACAAGTTAGACGCCTGATCCTTTACAACAATACCCGAGGGGCTTCCTCATGTTACTGACCACACGATCATCTGAGAGGGACCAACAGGCTTTCAGTGGACAGGCACAGACCAACTTTCAAAGGCATGTCTCAAAGCTGCTGGATCTCACTACACAACATGGAACAACAGCCCCCCACATACCATTTCATTGTTTATGAGCTTCACAACACTAACACTCGATGCATTCGGGAGCCACAAAACACCAGGGAAAGGCACAGAAAAACAATGAATTAACTGGTAACATGTTGTGAAAATATGGATAAGGAGACAGGGAAGCGAGACAATGGTGGGTCCAATTACAAGAATGGATACATTCATTATAGCCAGATGATTGCAGAATTATTGCCAGATTAGTTGAAATGGTTAGTTACATCAAATTCTGAATCTGCCTCACAGAACTATACCAGACACCATAAACTGGAACAAGGTACCAGCCAGAATGGAGAGCTGTGCCGACCATGCAAGTGGACTACTCTATAAACTCGAATACATACCTGGCATGGGAAGCCTTGCAAATATTTGCCAGTATATTGCTACTATACGTGCACTGCATATAAGACTTGCACAGGAAGATTTGCAACCCATGCAGTGAATGACAAATGTATGGTTCTATATCTCCACTGCACCAGTATAAGGCGAGGGATTTTGTGTGTGTGTTCGTGTGTGTGCGCGCGCGCGTGTGTGTGTGTGTGTGTGCGTGCGCGCGTGTGTTTACGTGTGCGCGTGCATTGGCGACAGTATATATGACATTTGTTGTTTGAGAGAGAACAGACATGGAGGAAATCAGATTAAATGTGAACAACTGACAGGGGTTTGTGTAATTAACAGAGGGAGACTGAGAACAGTGTCATAGACAGAGGTGACGTCGTGCTTGTGAATATTAAAGGAAAGGCATTGCCAGAACCAAAAACAATATAAATCAATCCGAACAGGAATGATGGGATTTTTGTCTGCGTTTAAATGCAAGCCATGGAGTATCAGACTCAAATTTGCTTTGGCAAGTTTGAAGCTGGGAGAGTCAGCAGCAGATTATTGGCTTCATTAAGTCTGTATTTCATAGCTCAAAGTTAAAATAGCAGATGGGATGAACCAGTGAAGTATATTCTGCAGGTGTTGATTGTTAAAATTAGAAATGGTCAGGATATGGCGTCTGTAATCAGCTCGTGGCTAAAAGCATCACCATAGATGTGACTCATCTGTTTAAGCCTCAGTTATTGACCAGGGGTAAGATGGAGTCAGAGGAAGGAAATGGAATTTGTATCCAGAACAGAAGATAGTGACCTCCAAGCTTTCAATATTTAAATAGCAAGGGCAGTGATGCAATGAATCCTGGTTCATAGCTGAAACTGAGTAGTTCACCCCACAAGGCGCAGTCAGAACTAAAGACGGAGAGAAAGACTGAAACAAGTTCACTGTTGTTGTTCCTGGGGGTTTGGAGAGTTAATGCTTATAGAGTAGAGTAATTGAAAAGAAGCATAATACAGTCGCACATGGTTAATGCAAATAATAAATGGACAGCAAAACTTACCAGGGGCTCCAACAATAGCCAGGATAGGATAATAAAAATATTGAATAACCTAAAGTGCATATTTGATCCGTGGTGATAATGGCTACCAATAATATGTAGAAATAATTTAAACATAACTGGATAAACTCCCGTTCGTTGTTGGAACATTCCAGTTTAATGTTCTCAGATTCTGACCTCTCTTCCCCTTCTCTCTGGAGCTGGTGATCCCTGTTAGTGCTGTCCGTGTTGCTCCCACTCATACCATGGGATAACATATTGAACAGAGCCCATTTATCATTCAAAGATAGAAACCCTCCACTGGGATAATTATAATCAACGGAGACTGACATTAATCACAATCATCAAACAATCACATTCAGTTAACCAATTCCATACATCATGTTACATATCACAATGAAAGGCAAAATCTACTCAGTTTGAATGGAATGGATAAAGTTTGCTGAAGGATCGAGTATAAATCTTTCAACCTTTTTAATCTTTCTTCCCTGAATGTGGTAGTATTGCCGGAACACAGATGGATTGTATATGTTTTACCCTGTTTCTTTATGGGACTGGGATACAATAACATACCGACTGCAAAAGATGTCTGGTGGGGAAGATTCTACATACCTTTCTGTAATGCTGCTCCTAGTTTGAAATGCCCTGTTATCAAGTCCTAGCATAACCTTGAGACATCATTCAGAGCTTTAAAACTACTGCTCAGAAACAGGGAAAAACAGGAGGCAGTCACTCAACTGCTCGAGCCTGGAACACAGGAACAGGAGGGAGTCACTAAACTGCTCGAGATTGGGAAACAGGAACAGGAGGCAGTCACTCAACTGCTCGAGGCTGGGACACAGGAACAGGAGGCAGTCACTCAACTGCTTGAGACTGGTACACAGGAACAGGAGGCAGTCACTCAACTGCTCGATATTGGGACACAGGAACAGGAGGGAGTCACTCAACTGCTTGAGATTGGGACACAGGAACAGGAGGCAGTTATTCAACTGCTCGATACTGGGACACAGGACAGGAGGCAGCCATTCAACTGCTCGAAACTGGGACACAGGAACAGAAGGCAATCACTCAACTGCTCGATACTGGGACACAGTGACAGGAGGAAGTCACTTAACTGCTCGGGACTGGAACGGGAGAAATCAGGGGGCGAGTGAGGCCCCATGATCCTGTTACGCAGGAACACAAGGAGGTGACTTACTCCCCATCAGTATGGGTCACTGGGAGAGAAGGGAAATTGTCTTCTTTCAGAGAAAAATATCAGAGCTTTGAATCTGCTGCTCAGAAACAGGGAAAAACAGGAGGCAGTCACTCAACTGCTCGAGCTGGGACACAGGAACAGGAGGCAGCCATTCAACTGCTCGAAACTGGGACACAGGAACAGAAGGCAATCACTCAACTGCTCGATAGTGGGACACAGGAACAGTAGGCAGTCATTCAACTGCTCGATACTGGGACAGAGGAACAGGAGGCAGTCACTCAACTGCTCAATACTGGGACACAGGATCAAGAGGCAGTCACTCACCTGCTCAGGACTGGAACGGGAGAAATCAGGGGGCGAGTGAGGGCCCCAGGATACTGTTACGCAGGAACACAAGGAGGTGACTCACTCCCCATCAGTACGGGTCACTGGGAGAGAAGGGGAATTGTCTTCTTTCAGACAGAAATATCTGAAATAGTTGCATGAGCGAGCCATTCAATCCTGCTCCAACATTCTCTAAGACCACGGCTGATCTGATTGTGATTTCAGCATTCTGCTCTCTGCAGCCTCTGCTCCATTCGTTGTTCATGTTGCAGACCCAGATGCCCTAACTGCAGCCCCCATGACCCGTCCAGAGTAGGTCACCAAAGCCTCTGGTCTTCCTGAATGTCCCACAGCAGTTTAAAGCACAGTCTCCAGGAAACCGTGCTCAACATTTCCACAAATGTACCAAAACTAGAATTAAGTCAAATGACACTCAACTGCAAGTAGGAACCTGGTCTGAATCAGTAACAGTTGAGGGGATTCCTCATGTTACTGAGCACACGATCAGCAGCGAGTGATTAACACAGACATTCAATGGATAGGCACAGACCAAATTACAAACATGTGCCTGAAAACTGCTCGAACCCCACTATTCAAAATGAAGCACAGGACAGGATACTTGGAAGTCAAAGAAAATGCAAGCTATGCATTTTGAACATTGTTTTTAAGCATCTTAATGTTGGAAACTGATGCTCTCGGGTGAGCAGCATTCAAGGTAAGAGGAAGATATGGGACAGTTATTCACGTTAAAACTGGACAATTAAAATTGGATGTCAGGGTTTTAATACCAACAGTTTTAAATAACAACAAATGGGAGGGATTTGGGAAATAGACAGAGAGAGAGACTTAGGTACAGTGCGAAGGGAGGATGTGTTCACAGGTTTCAGAATGCTGAAGTGAAGGCATTTGGATGGCATCTCACAACATGAACTGGTATTTCCGGGAATGAATAATTAATGGGATATTGGAGTGAGGTCAGACAGGGACATGGAGTCTTGGAGATATGCAGCACGAAAACAGAGCCTTCAGTCTAACTCGTCCATGTCGATCAGATATCCCAAATTAAACGAGTCCCAATTACCAACATTTGGCCCACATCATTGTAAACCCTTCCTCTTCATGTACCCATTAAAATGTCTTTTAAATGTTGTAAGTGTAACAGCCTCCTCCATCTCCATTGGCAGCTCATTCCAAACATGCACCAACCTCTGTTGGAAAATGTTGCTCCTTCGGTCATTTTTAAATCTTACCCCTCTCACCGGAAATCCATGTCCTCTAGGTTTTGGGAAAAGACCTTGGCGATTCGCCCTATACATGCCCCTCACGGTCCAGGAAAAATCACCGCAACGTACTCAACCTCTCCCTATAGGTCAAATCCTGGCAACTACCTTGTAAATCTTTTCTGACCCCCTTCAAGTTTCATAATATCTTTCCGATAGGAGGGAAACGCGAATTGAATGCAATACTGCAAAAGTGGCCAAACTAGGTGCTGTACAGCAGCAACGTGACCTCCCAATTCAAAGCACTAGCCAGTAAAGGCAAGCATACCAAGTGCCTTCTTCACTATCCTACCTACCTGCGATTCTACTTTCAATGAACTATGAACCTGGATTGCAAGGTCTCTTGGATCAGGAACACCCCGCAGAACCTTACCATTAAGTGTATACGTCCTTGCCTGATTTGCATTTCCAAAATGCAGCACCTCACATTTATCTAAATTAAACACCATTTGCCACGCCTCAGCCCATCAGCCCATCTGATCAGGATCCTATTTTACTCTGAGGTAAACCTTCTTGCTGTCCACTCAACCATCAATTTTGGTGTCATCTGCAAACTTACCAATTATCGCTGCTATGTTCGCATCCAAATGATTTACATAAATCGTGAAAATACTGGACCCAGCACGGATATTTGTAGAACACCACTGGTCACAGACCTCCTGTTGGAAAAGCAACCCTTCATCACCACCCTCTGTCTCTTACCTTCGAGCCAATTTTATATCCACGTGGCTAGTTCTCCATGTATTCCATGCGAACTAAACTTGCTAACCAGTCTGCCATGTGGAAAGGGTTAAATGTTTGACTGAAGTCCATATCGACAAGGTGCACCTCTCGGCCTCAATGAATCCTCTTAGTCACTTCTTCAAAATAAATCTCCGTCAATTTAATGAGACACGATTCCCTATGCTTCAAGCCATGTTGCCTATCCCTTATCAGTCCTTGCCATTCAAAATACATGCAAACCTTGTGCCACATAACCCTCACCAACAATTTTCCCTCCACTGACGTCAGCCTCAACGCGTTTTCCTTACCATCCTTCTTAAATGGTTTTAGTAATTGCACCAAGTTAGCAAATCTCTTATCTCCCGGTACCTCACCTGTAGCAATTGACAATACAAATATCCCACCAAGGGGCCCAACAATCACTTCACTCGCTCCCACAAAGTTCTCGGGTACACCTGATCAGGTCCTGGGGATTTTCCCACCGTTACAGGCTTTACGAAGTCCAGCATCTCCTCCTCTGTAATGCAGATACTTTTCACGATACCACTGTTAAGTTCTCTGGCTTCCATATCCTTCTGAACAATCAAAATGCTTGTTCAGTGTCGCCTCCATCTCCTGTGGTTTCGCACATCGGCAGCTTTGCTAATCTTTAGATGGCCCAAAACTCTCCGGAGTTACTCTTTTCTCCTAAATGTATGGGTAGAGTACATTTGGATTCTCCTTAACCCTATTTGCCAAAACTATCTCATGTCCCCATTATGGCCTCCTTATATCCCGCTTAAGTATACTCCTACTGGCTTTAGACTCACTGGACATTGACTTTAAATCTGGAATTAAGAGGCTAATGATGATGACAAAGATATTTTCGATTTTTGGAAAAAAACCCAACTGGTTCGCTGATGTTCTTGAAGTAAGTAAACTGCCACCCTCACCTGTCATTGGTTACATGGGACTCCAGATCGACAATAATGTGTATGACTCTTAACTGCCCTCTAGGCAATTAGTAATCGGCAATAAATGCAGGCCCAACCAGCGATACTCTCATCCCGTGAATGAATACTGAAAACCCTCGATTCCTCCTCTCTCTACCTGACATATGTTTCCCTCTTATCCACGACCAGACCCTCAATTTCTCCAGTCCTCCAGCATTCCTTACACTTACCAGCCTTACCCTTCACCCTAACAGGGACATACTGTGTCTGGGCCCTTGACATCTCATTTTTGAACGCTTCAATCTTCACAGTTGGCCCGTTATTTGCGAATAACTGTCCAAATCCAGTTTGGAAGTTCTTGCAAATATCATCAAAATTGGCCTTAATCCAATTTTGAACATTATCTTTTAGACCCAGTTCATTCATTTCCATCTCTATTTTAACACTAACGGAATTATGATTATTTGTCTAAAGGTGCGTCCTAACTGATATCTCAGTCACCTGACCTGCCTTATTTCCCAAGCGTAGTTCATGTTTAGCTCGTTCTCTGTGATGGAGAGTATTGGATAAGCAAATGCAGCTTTGTTACTGTTCGTGGGGTCAGCAGTGTATTCGACGCATTGGATTGAATCTAACAATAATTCGTCTCCTAGCCATTTTCACTGAGTGTGACAGAGGGATCGACTGCACAAAGCCGAGCTAGTTTCCTGGTGCTATCTTATAAAACTTTTCTCATTAACCCTCACCCCATGGTGTCCTTCTCATTAATGCCAGCCCGATTCTCCCACCCATCATGTCTGAAGGTGCTCACCATCGCCCAGATTCCCCTGGATATTCCGTGATCCCTGGCACTGGTGCCATCTTTAAAAGGCCAATGGGCACACGGTTGAGCTTTCTTAGTTTGGAGCTGCCCTGTACAGTTTACCCCGTGTATTGCAGATAATGGGAAATTACACGACGGTTTGTCGACAGGGGAACGGAGTTCCTAGTGGATGGGCTAGTACAGAGGGGGGCCTTACTCTTCCCAGAGGGGGGCCACACCACCAGACCCACCGAGCATGGTCTGAGCTCTCCACCCAGCTCAGTGCAGTATCTGCGGTCTGAAGAAATGTCCAGCAATACAGGACAAGCATCAATAACCTTCCCCGCTTTGTCAGGATAAGGGTCACTCTATTCTCTCTGCTCCCTCAAACTCACTGTATATCTGTTATAGCACCGACCCCGAACAAGGCTCATGGTCCACCACTCTCACTGCTGCATGCAGCACCTTCCCCCGTCTCTCTCTCTCTCTCTCTCTCTCTCACACCCTCTCTCTCCCCCCACTGTCCACCCCCCCCCCCCGACACTAATAACACTGCATGGATACAACACTATGGACTGGCTCCCTCCGGACACCTCACCATATCTCCCCCTACCTACACCAGCACTAACAACAGGGCCACCCACTCCTACCCTCCCTCCCTCCCCTTCTCCCATTCCAGGAGAAACAGCCTGGAATAGGACACAAAGGGCCAAGCCGGGTGGTGGAGTGCCCGATATCCATTCCCTAACCCCCCTCCTCCCGCCATGTAGGGAGGATCATGGTATGAGCCGGAGAGGACCGGGAAACCTCGTGTGGAGATTCTGAAACATGCTCGTCCCACCGATCGAGTAAGGAGCAATGTTCACTGAAGGGAAATTCTCACTTTAAACCCACTGGCAGCTCCTTTTCCCCCTGGCACAAATTGGAAGCCGTGGCCCAGATGCCATCTCCCTTTTGTGTTGAGCTGGTACAAAGAGAATCCCCACAGTTTCGGTGGGCATGAGGTTGAACTCACAACACACCATCTCCACCACCTTCCAGGAAGGGCACGGAGACTCCTTCCTCCTGTAAACAGCTCAGATATTGACACTAATTTGTGAGATTTTCCGCTACCCCCACTTGTCCTGACTTATTCGATAATCTGTGCTCATACATCCAGCACCCTCTGCTCTTGCACCTCCTTTATAACAGTATAGCCTGTTTATGTTACCTTTCAATGTCCTTCCTACCAAAGAGCGTCACCTCACACTGTTCTGCTTTGATCAGCATTTGCCATACACCTGAACACTACACCAACATATAACTTTCCTGTTGGACATCCATGCTGTCCTCAACAAACTTTACAATTCTTCCAGGTTTGATATCTGCAAAGATTGAAATTGTCCTGCAATCACACTCCACACAGAAATACTGAAACACGCCAGAAAGAACGACAGAAATATTGACAAGGTTACCATGGAGTGAGAGAAATACTTACACTCTCCATGTCTGTGTTAGTGTCAATGAACAGCAAGTGCCTCTATGTGTGTATATTCGTGTTTGTATCTGTGTGTGGCGAGTATGGCTGTCGTTGTGGTGTTTAAATGATGTAATGTCCCCGAAACGAGTTCTGAGTAAGGGTCACTCGATCCAAAACGTCAACTTTCATTTCCGTCCAAAGATGCTTCCAGAGCTGCTGAGCTTTCTGTTGTTGTCAATCTCTGTTGCACTCCAAACCCCATCCCCCACCTCCCACCTCCGACGCCACTGTAATTGTGGTGGTAAAGGGTGTAAACCATCAGGGATTCAGTTTGGGAGGGAGAGAGAGGGCAGTAGTTCACAGCACAATCGAATGTAAATTTTGATTACACCAAACACACACACACACACACACACACACACACACAAGTTTGGTGTGGACAGGATTGTCATTGGACTGAAGCCCTCAGAGCGGAACAGTTTCATGTGCACAAATGTCTGCTCTCCTTCTCTAATGTGGAAACAGTTTGTCACTGAGTAGTATTTTCAATATACAGTATACTCATTAAAAGCATATTTCCATTGCAGTTATATCCAAGCAAATCCGAGTGAGCCACGTTGCAAGGCGATGAGATTTATTTTAATGCACTTCCTGTAACTTGCAATTTTTAATGTCTTACTCTTACAAATAACCTTACATGTGAGAAAGGATTGAAAAGACCTAAACCAGACGAGCAGAGTGTGGGATTGGATCACTTTAAAGAAAAGAGGGAAATGGAGAGGAAGGGAGAGCGGTTTTGACCCCGTTTCAGTGATTCACACCAAAACCAACAAGATTTCCTATTCCACAGAGATGCAGAGACAGAGATACACACACTAAATCAGGAACACATCTAACAAGCACAGAGAGATAGACATGCACACAATGGTACACAGCGACATATGTAGACACACGGGAATAGACAAACACAACAGAAACATGCAGATACATACTTGGATATGTAAATACACATAGATTCATCGAGTTATACAGAGTCCATGCTGACAATAATTCCAAACTAAACCAGTCCCATCTGCCTATGCTTGGTTCAGATTTATCCAAACATTTGCTGATTCTTGTACTTAATCAAGTGCATTTTAAATGCTGTAACTTTACCCACAATGCATCACTTCCCCAGGAAGTTCACTCTCGACATGAACCACATGCTGTGTAAAAAAACAACCTCACAGGTCCTGATCATGTGGACCCAATTACTCTGTAGGAAGATAAGGAATTGATTGCAGGGACCCTTGCTGAGATGTTTTTATCATGAATAGCCACAGGTGAAATGCTGGAATTCATGAGTTTGACTAAAGTTGTGCTATTAAACAAAATGGAAAGGAAGAGCTCGGGAACTATAGATTGGTGAACCTGATATCAGTGGTAGGCAAGTTTTTGGAGGGAATTATGAGGTAGAGGATTTACATGTATTTGGAAAGATACATTAGGGATAGACAAATGTGAAGACTGTAAATGCTGGAGATGAGAGTCTAGATTAGAGTGGTGCTGGAAAAGCACAGCAGGTCAGGCAGCATCTGAGGAGCAGGAAAATAGACGTATTGGGCAAAAGCGCTTTATCAGGATAGGCAAATTGGGTTTTGCCTGGAAAGTCATGTCTCACTAACTTGATTATTTTTTGTTTAGAAGTAACGGAGAGGATTGATGAGGGCTGAAAGCTGGATGTGATCTATATAGACTTCAATTAGGCAGTCGACAAGGTTCTGCATGGGAGACTGGTTAGCAAGGTTAGGTCACATGGAATACAGGGGGAATTAGCCAGTTGGATAGAGAATTGGCTTAAAAGTAGAGGACAGAGGGTTGTGGTGGAGGGTTGTTTTTCAGACTGGAGGCCTGTGACCAGTGGAGTGCCACAAGAATCGGTGCTGGTTCTGCTACTTTTCATCATGTATATAAATGGTTTGCATATGAACATCGGAGATATAGTTCGTAAGGTTGCAGATGACACCAAAATTGGAGGTATAATGGCCAACAAATAAGATTACCTCAGATTACGACAGGATCTTGATCAGATGAGCCAATGGACCGAGGAGTGGCCACAGAGTTTAATTTAGATAAATGTGAGATGCTGCCTATGGGAAAGGCAAATCAGGGCAGGACTTATACACTTAATGGTCAAGTCATGGGGAGTGGTGCTGAACAAAGTGACCTCAGAGTATAGGTTTATAGTTCCTTGAAAGTGGATTTGCAGGTAGATAGAATAGTGAAGAATGTTTTTAGCATGTTATTGGTCAGTGCATTTTGTATATGAGTTAGGAGAATGGGTTACATCTGTACAGGACAAAGGTTAGACCACTTTTAGAATACTGTATGTAATTCTAATCTATCTGCTAGGCAGGATGTTGTGAAACCTGAAAGGGTTCAGAAAGGGTTTACAACAATTTTGCCAGGACTGGAGTATTTGACATACAGGTAGAGGTTGAATAGGCTATGGCTGTTTTCCCAGGATGAGGATTGACTTTAGAGGTTATTAAAATCATTTGTGCAATGGTTAGAGTGAATAGCCAAGGTCTTTTCCCTAGTGTAATTCAGCCAAAAACTAGACGGCAAAGGTTTAAGGTGAGATGGAAAAGGCATAAAAGGGATCCAATGGGCAACATTTTCATGTAGAGGGTGGTTGTATGTAATGAGCTGCCAGAGGAAGGTGTGGAGGCTGGCACAATTAAAACATTTAAAAGGCATCTGGATGGGCAGATGAATGGGAAGTTTTCAGGTAGAAATGGGCCAAATGCTGGCAAATGGGAGGAGATTAATTTTGGCTATCTAGTCTGCATGGCCGCGTTGGACCAAAGGGACTGTTTCCATGCTATACAGCTCTATGACGCTATGTCTTTTTAGAAACGTGCTCCTCTTATCTAAAAACAATCCTCCACTTGAGGTAAAATACGCCTACAATTCAACATTATCGATACCCCTCATGATATTATAAATCTCTATAATGTCACCTCTCAGCCTCCTACGCTCCATTAGATAATGTCCAAGTCTACTGAGCCTGTCCTTATAACTCAAAGACTCCATTCCCAGCAACATCCTGATAAATCTCTTCTGAACGCTCCCGAACTTGATAATATCCTTTATATAACAGGGCGGACAGAACTGCACACAAGACATGCCTCACGAATGTCCTGTGCAACCTGAACATACCGTCCCAAATCCTGCACTCAAAGGACTGTCCACTGCTACTTGTCATGTATATAAATGATTTGGATGTGAACATATGAGATATAGTTCGTAAATTTGCAGGTGACACCAAAATTGGAAATGTAGTGGACAATGAAGAAGGTGACCTCAGAGTAAAATGGTATTTTGATCAGATGGGCCAATGGATTGAGGAGTGGCAGATGGAGAGATATTTAGATAAATGTGAGGTGCTGCATTTTGGAAAGCAAATCAGAGCAGGACGTATACACTCACTGGTAAAGTCCCAGAGAATGTTGCTGAACAAAGAGACCTTGGAGTACAGGTTCGTAGTTCCTTGAAAGTAGAGTCGCAGGTAGATACGATAGTGAAGGTGTTTGGTATGCTTTCCTTTATTGTCAGACCACTGAGTACAAGAGTTGGGAGGTCATGTTGTGGCTGCAAAGGACATTGGCTAGGCCACTTTTGGAATAATGTGTGCAATTTTGGTCTCATTCCTATTGGAAAGATGTGAAACTTGGAAGAGTTCACAAAAGATTTCCAAGGATGTTGCCAAGGCTGGAGGATTTGAGCTGTAGGGAGAGCCTAAATAGGCTGGGGCAGTTTTCTCTGTGGGTGAATTATAGAGGTTCATAAAATCATGAGAGGCATGTGTAGGGTAAATAGACAATGTATTTTCCCTCGGTTGGACGAGTCCACAACTGGAAGGCATCGGTTTAGGCTGAGCGGGGAAAGATTTAAAAGGGACCTCAGGGGCAATTTTGTTTTTGCACAAAGGGTGGTGCGCGTATGGAATGAGTTGCCAGAGGAAGTTGTGGAGGCTGGTCAAATTAAAGTATTTAAAAGACGTCCGGATGAGTATATGAATAGGAAGGGTCCAGAGGGATATTGGGCAACGTGTTGGCAAATTTAACGACATTAGGTTAAGATATCTGTTCGGCATGGACGAGTTGGACCAGAGGGTCTCTTCCACGCAGTACCTCTCTATGATTCTATGTCTCTATTATGAAGGCCTGCAAGCGAAACACATTCATAACCACACTGCCCACACATGATACAAACTTCAAAGAATTATGCCTGAAACCCTAAGTCGTTCTGTTCTGCAACACTACCATTGGCTCGACTTTTCATTGTATATGTGTTTTCTTTGTTTGTTTTACCAAAGTTTAATACCTTGCATTTATCAACATTATACTCCATCTGCCATTCTTTAGCTAGTGAGTGATCGTACTGGGGAAGAAGGGCTGGAAAGTAATAAGCTGCCTGTATCATTTAATAGTTTTAGGAAGAGGGCAGTCACACGTTAGAGGTGGGAAACAGTGATCGGTGTTTGAGGCTTTCTATGTCTCAGATGTTCAGTATTGATATCTATTCGAGTTCCTTCATAGTGCAGTGTGTGTCTGCATGATTTCATTCCCTCATATTGCAGACTACAGATAGTAGTCATTTATGCTGGAAATAATATCCAAGTATTTAATGATGTTCATATTTTATCTCGAAGGTAGAGCACATAAACTCGACATCCGACAATTAATGCAAGTACCTTGCATTTTTAAAACAATGTTATTATTCTCACTGTGTTATTCAGTAAAGTGAACCAGATTTCAATGAATCTATACCAAACTGAAAGCTGGCACTTAGAATTAAACATTTAGGCACTGTTTAGGTCTTGTGTAGTCAGTAGTGTTCCTACCTCTGATGTAGAGCTCTGGATTCTATTCCAATTCCTGAACTTGTCTGAACGTGTCCCTTACTCGAGACCAGACAGTCTGGATTCAGGTGCAGAGATGTGTCACAGCATGTCAGAACAGGCTGATGAATAAACACACAGGAGAATAATGTTCGAAGTTTAGGGACTATTGTGGAGTGGTGGTAGGGTCCCTACCTCTGGCTGCAAAGCTCTCGGTTCAAATCCTACTAGACGTGTTTTATAATATATTTGAACACGTTGACTAAAATGAGTTTAGAATTGTGATTTGAGCGAGATGTAAGAGGTTTCAGTATTCAATTTCAGAATTTAAGCCCCGGACGACTGAAACCACAGGCCCTGGTTTGGAGTCACATTTGCACCTTCTAGAGGTTTATAAATTCATGAAGGGCATGGATAGGGTGAGTACTCAAGATCTTTTCCCCACGTTTGGAAGTCCAGAATTAGAAGGCATATATTTAATGTGAGAGGGGAAAGATTTTAAAGGGGCTCAGTGGCAACTTTTTCACTCCGAAATTGGAGCGTGTATATGATGAAATGCCGGCGGAAGTGGTGGAGGTTGGTATAATTACAACATTTAAAAGGCACCCAGATGGGTATATTAATAGGAACGATTTAGAAGGATATGGGAAAATTGCTGGCAAATAGATCAGATTTCCTGCAGAGTAGAAACAGGCCTTTTTGCCAACCCTCTGAAGAGTTACCCACCCAGAACCATTTAACCTTGACTAATACATCTGACACTATGTTCAATTTAGCATGGCCAATTCACCCAATCTGCACATCTTTAGACTGTGGGAGGAAACCAACGCAGACACTGGGAAAAAGTGCAAACTCCACACAGTCAGTAACCCTGGTAATATGAGGCAGCAGTGCTAACCACTGAGCCACCGCACCGACCCAAATAGGGCACGATTAATTTAGGAAATCAGGTTGCATGGACGAGTTCGTCAAAAGTGTTTGCTTCAGCGCTGTACAAACTCTAGGATTCGTTAAGACATTTGATCAAGGTACCTGTGTAATCTTCACTGTCCATTATATAGCCAATCTTGGTTTCATCTTTCTAACCACACCTTCCATAATTATCATCTGAATCATTTCTATAAATGACAAACAATAATGGATTGAGCATAAGTCCCTGTGGAACACCACTGTGCAGAGTGTCACAAAGCTTGTCCCTTTTCTCTGAAAGTTTACTTTTCTCAAAGATACTGTATTATTGATTTTTTTTCGGAGGGGTCGTAAGTAGCTCCAAGCTCCAAGGTGACTGGTGCCCTTCTAACTTCAACTGGTTAGCATATGTTCCACCTTTCCAGTTTTTAATGGGGGTTTGCTTATTGGGACTGTTGTGTATATTCAGATCAGCTAATTACGTCTAGTTTGAGTAGACTGAGTTCTGTATGGTTCTTATTCTGTTCTTTGTGTTTCATTGTGTAATTTTGAGAATTACATATTGTCCATATTTAAACATGATAGTCAACCTAGCTAGGTTACTCTGGGTAATTTTCACTGTGGACTTATTGAAACAAATTGCATTCTTAAGCAGGTCTCTCCTGCCTGCTTAAGAACGTGTTGAGTGAGCTGGCCGAGAACATAACCTCAGGCCTCCAGTCTGAAAAATAGCCCTCCTCAATAATGCTGTCTCCTGCTATTAGGCAAACACACACACACGTACACAGACCCACACGCACACACACACACAGATACAGACACATACACAGAGACACACACAGGCCGACAAATACACACACAGACACATGCACACACTCAGACACATGCAGAGAGACACACATACGCACACAGACACACATACACAAATACACACGCACAAAGGCACGCACACAGCGTCACACAGACACATACACAAGCACAGACACACACAGAGACAAAACACGCACGCAGACACACACGGGCACACAAACACACACACTCAGCCAGATACACACAAGTTCAGGCACGCATACACACACACACACAGACATATTAGCGTCTTTAGGATAAAACTAGATAAGTTATGCTTAAAGATGGGATCAAGGCTTGTTGTGAGTAGGCAGGAGAATTGGCCTGAAAAACATGTCAGCCATGATCAATAGCTCAGTAGACTGGATGGGACAAATGGCCTTTTTCCTGCACTACTTTTTTTACGTTCTACAGAACATGCATTTGTCTGGGTTTGTGCATACACTTGTATGTGAACGTGTCTGTGTGTATCCGTGTTTTTGTGTCAGATTTTTTTTGTGTGTTTGAGTGTGGTGTGTGAACATGTCTGTGTGTGTGTTTGAGTGTGTCTGAGCGTGTGTGTTTGAGTGTGTATTTGATTGTGCCTGTGTGTGCTTGTCTGTGTATGTATCTGTGCGTGTGTCTGTGTGTGTTTGTGCTCCTCAGTATTTTTAGAAATGGAAATATCAACGTACATTTTTGTAATTTCTATTCTGTTTGACATTCACCTTTCCATCATAGTTTGAGGAACTTGTTTTCGTCATGATTTTGTTATTTTAACAAATGAAAGAAATCAACCTGACCTCTTCGGAGGTTGACCCTGACCCAATGTGAGACCTACATCTCTAGCCATATCATCAACCTGGTTTCACCGATAATTTCCTTTGACCAATGGAGGAGTGGCAGTAGAAAAGATAACAGTTACACCACAACCCAAGGAACTCTGGACCAGTGAGCCAGACATCAGTGGTGTGTGAGTTGTTGGAGTGGTTTCTGAGGGATAGTTAATTGCTTGCATTTTCAAATGCAATGATTGATTGGGGATAGTCACCATGGCGTTTTGCATGAGAAATCGAGTCGCATTGATTGGACAGAGTTTGTTAAAGAGGTGACAAAGCAGATTGATGAAGGCAGTGTTGTAGATGTTTTCCATATACACTGGAACAAGTTGTTCGACAAAATTCTGCATATTAGGCAAGTTAGTAAGGTTACGTCACGTGGGAACCAGCGCACCCAAGCCAATTGAATACAAAATTACATTGATGGGAGGAGACAGAGGTTGGTAGAGGATTGCTTTTCGGACTGGAGGCCTGTTTTAAGGTACGAGGGGAAATATTTTAGAGGGAACTTAGACGCATTGTTTTCTTACAGAGGGAGGTGTCCATAGGGAATTATCTACCAGAGGAAGTGGTGGAGTCTGGCATCTTTTTGGGTATCTGAGGTTTAGAGGAATATGAGCCAAATGCTGTCAAATCAGACACGATGATAATGGGATGTCTAGTCAGTACTTACACAATTGCATGCTATATGACTCGATAAGAGGAATGAGCAGAAATTCTAAACAGGCATTTCAACTGGGAATTCTCTGACCCACAAGTTTGAATTCTCTCTTTGTTTACATTTATTCAACCCTGAGTTAGTTAAATATTGGTCAGAGAAGTGGCACACAGACAGGAAAGTGGAGCTGAGACCACAACCTGATCGGCCACAATCTTAGTCCCTGGTAGAGAAGGCTCAAAGTGTCTAATGACCCACTCCTGCTCCTCAGTCCCATGTTTCTGTGTTCCATTCCGCCCATCAAACCTGCTAGATAGGAGCAGTTAGAGGCTACTTACTGCTATACCCTGGTGCACAGAAGCAGAGGAGACCATTCAGCCCCTCAAAACTGTCAAACCCAGTTTGGGCTGGTTTGGAAAGTGCAATGGGAAAACCCAGGCTGGGGTGTGAAAGAGGCTCCTCATCACTCCGAAATGAGCTTCCCCTTTCTGAAACTTGCGCTTCGTTTGTTGGTCAAGATGTAGACCCAGTTTCACTGTGAATACAGCCCCCATTCCTCACCCAGAGATGGTCCAGCTAATCTGGTAATATTCAATAACAGAGCTTCCAGGAGAATAACAGCGTCTACTTTCCAATAATAGAATATGAGAACATCACAAACAGGAGTATGTTATTCATCCACACCATCTGCACTCCCTGACCGCCCCCACCATACCACACCCCACGCCCCGCAAGCCTGCCTTGCCCCACAATAAGATCATAAGTTCCAATATCCGCTTTCATGTCCAATTCTTCACAGCCCACAATGCTCTGTCTGATCAAAAAACACTCCCTGCCCCCACACTGTGGCCTGTTGATATGACCAAAAGATGTGAACACAAGGGCTCAGGCAAGAGTGTCCGGCCCTGACATCAAGGCAGCATTTAACCAAGGGCGGTCTCAATGAGCCTGAGCAGGATTTCACTTAATGGCAATGAGTTGTAAACTTCCCTGGTTAGAGTGATTTAAAGCATAAAGCACAATGATTGTGGTTTGTGTACAAAAATCCATGCAGTCCTGGACATGTCTGCAAAAGATCGTCAAGGAAGCTTCCTCAGCACAAACATCTTCAGCTGTTTTACAAATGTCTTGCCCACACCATAAGATTACAAGTGGGGGTGTTTACTGAAGATCATGCAATATTCAGAGAAAAAGACCCCTTCAGCTCCTGAAGCAGTCTGAGTCCATGTGCAGCAAGACCTGGACAACATTCAGGCTTGTGCTGTTGAAATGTCGTTAACATTCATGTAACAGTACTGCTGGACACTGCACATTTCCACAGTTAAAAGGAAGAGCTCATGAGCTCCTCACGCTAGTTTCACAGGCATATGAGGAAATCATTCTGCTCTATGAAATGATTGGAGAAGTGTAGAGATAGCCCATTTAGTGCCTCCATACAATTACACAAGAAGGGAAGAGTCACGTGTTTCGGACCACACCAGAGCCCCTCCAAAATAATTGAAGGCAGTAGTCTAGGCTCTAATGTTTTCGTATTTTAAAGTAAATGTAAAGTGCCTGTTCCAGATGCAATGTGTCTGGTCAAACTACAAGACCATAAGAAAAACACAATTTATTTACAGACTACAGTTAAAATACAGGCAAACAAACAGGAATTCAGAAAAATATGTGGCTCCCCGATCAGCACTCAGCATTGTATCTATGGCCTAACCAATGGCATGTTTAGCTCATATTATTTCGCCTCGATGAGTAACCTCTGTGACTACAGTCCCGTGTGCTTTCTTAACTAGCTATTACACTGTCCAGTCATATTTAGAGATATGTGGAGAAACACCCTCTGAGCTTCCTAGTGGGCTGCCATTCATTGAGTACTCCGCTATGTGGTTCCTTCTTCCACAATGCATCACCTCATATTTATCAGGTTTGCATTCCGTCTGCCATTAATCTGCCCATCTGACCATTCCATTTGTATCTTCCTGTAAAATAAGGCCTTCCTCCTCACTACCAACCACCTGGCCAATCTTTGTATCAAACACAAAATTACTTATTACACTCGATCCCCACACCCCACTCTTCCCTCCACATTCACATCTACATCATTTCTGAATATCACAAATAATAAGATACATTGCACTGCTCGCTGTGGTACACCACCGGACACTGGTCTATCCCCACCAACTTTCCAGTAACTTGGCAAAACATCGCTCTTCTCTAGTCCCCTGGCATCTCCTTCGCGATGAGATTCGACTGAAACATTTAGGTCAGATCATTTCCTCTCATGTCTCCAACAGTATCCTGAGATACAACTCATCTGGACTTTAATCATTCAAAAGCATCAATCCCAACTTGCATATTATACCAATTTGTTCGAGAGCTTCACAATGCATCTTCTTGAATTCTGTACTTGCTCCTCCTTCTCCCAAGTAAAACAGATGTGAAGCTCTTGTGTCACAATCGATCAATGTTCATCAGCTTCACACAGATAGCCCCATGGGTTTTGAAATTGTTCCCTGGTTATTCTGTTCTGATTGATCTTTTTGTAGAATATCTTGGAATTCCCCCAACATTTCCTGCTGCACTTCTCCATGCCCCTGTATTCGTCAATCTGCTGTGCATGAATTTTCTAAGTTCCCCTGAGATTCTTTGAAACAGTACAGAACACAGGTATAATCTCACCCTCACTGCATGCAGCCTGTGCAGAACGCTTTTACATCGATATTCCAATTTCTATTAAATGAAGGTCAACTTTACTTTTACCTTTCCATTTCCAAATGTCCCTCCTAAACAGCGTTGGTTTAATTTTATTTAATATTCACGTTCTGAACTCTTGAACATCCACCTGAATATCCAACTATATTACATGCAATGTTTCTTTATTGTCTCCATCTACAAGAAACATCTTCAAACCATTTCAAAAACACTTTGTTAACAGTGATTATTCGGGTGAGATCCAAGATGGCGCCGATCCAGTAGGTCTGCCCTACTGAGCTCTGCATAAGAACCCAGACACAGTGGTGCGTTCATCCTCTATTTCTTCCCTATTGTCGTAAACATCGTTCGCTTTTGATCCCCAGTATTGCGCTCTGCCATTTTAAGTGAGTAAGGAAAATGTCTAAGGGAAGATGACCATGACGATCACAACCAGCAGGGCACTTCTGCAATGGATACGCCCGCAGCTGTGATGCCTCCGCGAGCACCCCAGGAATCTTATTTGTGGAGCAGAGCCTGGTCTCGGAGTGCAGGAGCCTGCGAGAGAAGATTGATTCAGCAATGGAGGAGACCTGAACCATGGTGAACTGATCTCAGCCATGCTGCAGAAGCAATACCAGGAGATCTAGCGTCTCGGGCCACATGTCGTGGAGGTGGAAGAGCAGACCGCGGCTTTGGAAACCATGGCAGGATCCTCAGCGGGTCATGTCCAAGCCCTAGAATTTTAGGTACAGGCCTGAGTAGAGTGGACCTCGAAAATCGGAGCCATCAGAAGAACATCATTTTGGTCGGGCTGCTGGAATGAGAAAAAGAAGGCCAGCTCGTCAGCTTCTTGGAACAATGGCTCACACAATCTTTGAAGCTGCATGTCAGGGCAGACTGGGTGCGGGTCGAGCGGACCCACCGGGTTGCAGTGTACAGGCCAGGATAGGACCAGCGCCTCTGCCTGGTCCTTGTGCAACTCTAGCACGATCGAGAAAAACAGGTGCTGGAAGCTTCTCGAGTTCTGCGGAAGGATACATAGGTTCTACAAAGGATCACAAATTGTGTATTTATATGGCTGTGATCCACAAGAGGCAAGCCTTTGATATGGCAAAAAGGAGGCTGATGGACGTGAATATTCTGGACTTGGTAAGATATCCAGCAATATTATGTTTCAGGCATGGAATGTCTGTGTTTAATTTGACTCACTAGAAAACGCAAAGGACTTCCTATACAAATGAAAATAGACTGGCTGGTTCAAATAATATGGACAAATGTGTTCCCTTTGTTTTCTCTGGGCTTTGCCTGGTTTACCTCGTTTTAGTTTTTTTGAGTAAATGGAGGTCCCATTTTTCCTTTTACTCTCTCCTCCTTTCTTCACCCCTCCCATTATCCTTTGTTTTTTCTATCATTTGCTTTTCGTTTCTCTCTCTTAGTACGGAATGGGAAAGGGGGTTGGGGAAGTGGCGGTGGTTACATTTTGTTTCTCGGGTGAAGGTATGGATGGGATGGGGTTGAATGTCCACTTTTAATTTTCTTGTTGTAAAACCCATGTAATGTTTTTTAACTTTGTTTTGTCTGGGTTGGGAGCGACTTCAGCTAGGAGGAGCCATGGGGGATTCGTGGTTGAATGAGCGTCCCCTGTGGGCAAGTGGGAAAGCCTCTGCTTATTTGTGTTCTATGTTGGTTCATGGTCAAAGTAGTTAGAAGTTTTGATTTGGTTGCTTTTGTCGTTATATTGTCAAGTTTATACGAACTGTTTACAGCTTTCACTCGGCGCTCTATAAATGGGGTTCTTCTCTCAGTGACACATCGGCTGCTTCGTATGGTTATGGCTAACCGCTCATTTAAATGATGCACCTGGAATGTTAAAGGGAGTCATTCACTCATTAAGAGAAAAAGAAATATACGTTCAATCCTTAAAAAATGAAATGGCTGATGTAGTCTTGTTGCAAGACACACATCTGACTGATAAGGAGCATTGAAAGTTACTGCAGGGAAGGTTCAGCCAGGTGTTTTTTCATCCTTTAATTCAACAAGTAGAGGAGTTGCAATACTCATTCATAAGGACCTTCCACTTCAGTTGTTTGACCAAATTAAGAGTGAATGTGAGTGGTCTCTGATCCTTAAATCTTTAATACATGGAGAGGAATATGGGACCTTGATTAATATTGCCCCAGCACACCGCCTCAAATTACAAATAGATGCACTCTCCAAGTTGATGATCCTTGAAGCAAGTCATACAATTAAGGGGAGAATCTAATTGACGTATGGACCCCGAGGTGGATAGGATGTCGAGGGGTTTCGCGGGTATTTCCCCGCCACCCAGGCAGCTTTTGGACCTGAACAGGTAGCTGGGTTGGTGGATGTGTGAGATGTCTTCACCCTGAAGATCGGGACTTCACCTTTTTTACTAACCCACATAAATGCTATACTGGGATTGACATGTTATAAGCCACATTGGTCTTTTTAAATGCGGTGCTGTATTGTAGAATTGGGAACATAGCCATTTATGATCATGTGACAGTGTACATCGAGGTCAAGGATGGTGGAAAAGGGTCAGGCTCACGGCACTGGCACGTGGATCCTTTCCTCCTGAAGGATAGCAAATTCATTGAGTATTTTTCGAAGGAATTTAAATTTTTTTGGAACATTAACTTGTGTACGGCCAGTAATCCGACGGTGCTCTGGGAGACTGCCAAGGCCTAGTCAAGAGGTTTGATTATTTCTTACTCGGCGACTCAGAAGCGGCCGAAGGGAGAGCAGCACGTATTCTTGAGGCTCTGCTGAAGAGAGCTGAGACACCATATTTTGTCAGACTGTCTATAACTTAATTGCCGCAGATTACAGCCCTCCGGACTGCTCTGAATGCTGCATTCGCACAGATAGCAAAGAGAGAGATTTCCTTTGCGAAACAGAAGTTATTAGAGCATGGTGATAACCAGGTAGATATAAGGCGTACTTGGCCAGAAAGAAGATTGCTGCTATTATCACCCGCGATCCCAAAACAATTAAGGCAGCGTTCAAGAAGTTCTACTCTGAGTTGTTCCAGTCAGCGGGCTGGGAGGACTGACGTGACGGTCGAGTCCTTTATTAAGACCTTGAACCTCCTAAGTGTACGTTCAGAGCTGCAATTTATCCAGGTTAATAGGAGACCATCTCTTTAGATTGCCTCTCTGATAATCCGAGATATACAGGAGACAGCTCCAGAGTGGAAAAAAACCCCCGGCCCAGATGAATTTTCGGAGTGAAATTTAGAAGGAGTTGATAGACATGCTGGCTGGGCCAATGTTGGATATGTACAATTATTGTACAGTCAGTGCTGCTTCCCATCCTCTCTGAGAGAAGGAAATAGTTATCTTATTCTCAAGAAAGGGAAAGTCCCAGAATGCCTATGTCATTATTAAACGTGGACTTTAAAATTTTGTCGAAAAGACCGGCTTTGAAGGCCCATCATGAATGAGGACCATTTTTATTAGGGGCCGTACTCCTCTGATAACAATAGAAGAGAGCTAAATATGGGTCCAGTCTGCCAGCAAGGTTCGATTCCAGGCTCGGTAATCTCCCTGGATGCAGAGAAAGCACTTCACTGGATGGAGTGGATGGGCACCTTTTATGTCCTTGAATGGTTTGGTCTTGGAGCGGTTTTCACCAGGTGGGTGGCAGTGTTATATAGTGACCCGAAAGCAGCGGATTTCACTAATAGTATAAGATCTGACAATTCCTGTATTGGCAGTGTTAGCCAATGAAGTTGTCCACTTTCACCGTTACCGTTTACATTAATGATTGTGCTGTTGGCAGAAGCCATCCGGAGCGACACCAATATCACTACCATGGAGGTAGGATCAGGAAGGCATAAGATCACCCTCTAAGCAGATAGTGTTCCTCTCTTTCTAACTAACCCAATGATATCTGTGTCCTGTTTAATACTAATGATTAATTTGTTTGGATCTTTCTCAGGGTATAAAATTAACTTTATAAAATCAGAGGCCAACCCTGTTGGGGGTCTTATTAGAGTACCCGACCTTGGGGTGGAATCTGATTCTCTTCCAGATGGTCACAAGGAGGTTTGGGTATTTTTTTTTTATCATCCAAACCTTCGATTAATTATATAAAGCTAACTTCGTGCAGTTGCTACAGAAGATAAGACAGAATCTTACAATATCCTGTTTGAGTTAGTTCTGGTTAAAATGAATGTTCTTCCTTGTTTTTGATACCCCATGTCAATGCTCTCTTTGACGCCGCCCAAGCAGGCGCTACGGAGGCTTAATAGTTGGCTTTGATCTTTCATGTGGCGTCACAGATGGCCTCCTATTAACCTGGACAAATTGCAGCTTCCACAGTGAATGGGGGCGTGTAGATTTTCCATAGATTAAGAAATACCAACCAAGTTCCTTGCTTTCCGATGTGGCTGATTGGACTTGTCAGGACCCATGGTCAATTTGGCTGGACATCGAGGCCTTCTAGGCAAATTGTACCCTCATTAATCTGCTGTTCATGTACAAGATTCTGTGTGGAGAATTGCAGAAACAGATTGTCCCTAACACAGTGAAAGAATGTAGAAAGGTGGGACAATTTGAGGGCACTTTACAAAACAAAAAACGTCGGCTTTCATTCCCATTGTAGGATTGGTAGGATTCCAGCGGGATTTATAGATTCTGGCTTTAGGCTCTGGGAGTCCAGATGAGTTTCCTGTTTCGGAGAATATTGTGACAGGGAGGTCATGATGAATTTTGAACAGCTGATCCAGGAATATGAGGTATCTGGGAGGGACCTCTTTTGTTACTTTCAGCTTCAGGACTTGATACAGAAAAAAGACTACATTAATGGTTCATCTCTGTAAGTCAGATATGGAGACGAGAGTGCTTCAGAGTACGGGCACTCTCTCGTTCAGCGTCTTCTGTCATTTTTTAGGAGGTAGTGTCTCAAAGGACATTGACCCTGTTACAACAGCACAGGAAGAGGCTATTCAGACCCTGGAGCCTAATATACAGTTACGGGAGGAGGCCAGTCAGCTCCTCGAGTCGATAATACTGGGCCCAGAGTAGGCCATGCACACCAGTATCCTGTTATTCAGCAATAGGATCGGTCTATTAAGCCTCCTCAAAGTCTGTAACATAGGAACTGGAAGAGGGACTGTAGATTGGTGCATTGGGATACCAGGAGTATTATCAGTCCCATCGAGCCTGTTGCACGGGAATTGGAGAAGGATGCAACCTATAAATTTCTTATGGGAAAGGAGAAAGAAGTTTACCTCACGTGTCTCGTGTATGGGAACAGAAGAAGGCCAATCATTCCCTCAGTCCTCTATCAGGGATGCAGGAGAGACAATTCAGTATCTCCAGCCTGTGATGTAGGAATATGAGAAGGTGTTTTCAGCCCCTCAAACTGTGACACAGCAACAGGAAGGTTGCATAAGCCCTCATGACTCTTATGAATCAACAGGAGGAGGAAAGGAAGACCATCGAGACTTTGATGTGGAACACCAGAAAGACATCAGCCCACCGACGTTGAGCACAAGGAATAGAACGAGTCCACTCAGCGACTCAGACCTCTTACAGAGCAATCAGAGCAGGTCATTTCACGCCATGTGCCAATTACACAGGATTGGAGCAAACAAAGAGATTATAGAGCAGTAAGAATTAGAATTATCACCTTCACGATGAAATATATAGTAGTGAGAAAACTGTTCGAATTTAAGAAATATTGGTAAAGACCATTATTCAGGAATTAATGACAAGAAATTTGCAAAGTCAAACCACAATCCATCAGAATCAACATGATGTCGATCATGGGGATCCGAGAGATGAAATATTTGGACTTCCAGAAGGCATTGAATAGCTCTGCACAAGTGATTAATCTGCAGAATTAGATCGTTTATGGGTAAAATAATTTATCAACTTGGTACAGGTTTGGTGAGGCAATAAAATGCAGTGAGATGGAAAACTATGGGTAATTTTCTGTTGGCAAAATTCAACTTTTAGGAAACCATATGTCTTGGTCCCCATGCCCCAACTATTTACAATCTATAGTCTTAAGTAGTTGAGAGGATAGAACATGTTATAACCAATTAACAGATGACACTTACTCAGGTGAGAAATTGCAGTGAAGATGTAAGAAGTTAGAAAATGTATATGGATAGGTTGGGGCAACATTTGACAGAAGAAACTGAACAACAAAAAGTATGAGTGTATCCATTTGGATCAGTGTAGGAGAAAGGCAAATTATTATCCAAATGGAGAGAGACTTCAGAATGATTAGGTGCAGAGGGATCTGGGTGTCTGCGTCCATACTACAGAATACTCCGATATAGGTACAGCAGATAAAAAGAAAGGCAAGTGCAACTTTGGCATTTATTTCTAAAAAAGTGGATTATAAAGGGAGGGAGGTGTGAGATCGCAACTGAGTACTGTGTGCAGTCTTGGTGTCCTGACTGTAGGAGGGATGTATTTGCCATGGAGGCAGTTCAGAAGTGGTTTACTCGATTTACTCCAGAGATGAGGAGATTGTCCTCTGAAGAGAGAATGAGCAGTTCAGGCCAATACTGCCTGGAGTATAGAAAAATGAGAGGAGATTTCGGAGGTCTGGACGATTTTAAAGGTGATTGACAATGTAGATGTGAAGTTGATATTTCCTCATGTGGACAATCTCGAACGATTTAGGATGAGGTGGGCGAGAGGTGAAACGGGATGAGGAGAACATACTTCTGTCACAGGGTTGGGAATCAGTGTAATTCACTGCCCCAGAGTGCAGTAGGTGCTGGGAAATTGAGTAAGTGAAGGATTATGGAGATCGGACAGGAACGTGGAACTGAAGCCGCAATGACATCACCAATGATTGTCTTCAATGTCGGAAGAGGCCTGAGGGGCTGAATTACCGAACTCGTTCTTATTCAGCGCTTCGAATGTGTTACACATAAATGGGGAAGGACTGGTTATCAGACAGGAAGCAGGCACTCTGGAAAAATCAAACTTAGTCAGTTTGACAGAATGTCACCAGTGGAGTCACACAATGACCAGTGCTTGGGTCCACAGCTCTTTACAATCTGTATCAATGATCAAGAGGAGTGGAACAAATGTGCTGTAATTATATATGCCGATTAAACTAAGATAAACAGGAGACTAAATTATCAAGGGAAGGTGGAGAGTCTGTAATTGGATATGGACAGGTGAAGTCAATGGATAAAAGTTTAGCAAATGGTATTAAAGATAATATATCATCTGTCATTTTCTTTAGGAAGAATGGTAGGTAGTATGTTACTGAAAGGGAAAATACTACAGGACGTAGTGATGCAGTGTGTACTGGAGGGTTCATTCTGACCCGATCAGACACGGGAAGCGTTTCTCCATCTTCCTGATGTTCCCAGGGACCCCACTGCTCTCAACCACCATATATATCCTCCGTCTCCAAATGGTGATGTTGATGTCGGCATACTGAGAGATGGTGTATCTGTCACCCACTCCTGCCTGGAAAGTTCGGGATCATAGAAGCTGAGTGAAACAGTGACCCTAACAGCCACTGGCAGCACCGTCCTCCCCATTGTGTGAAACTGCTGGTCGTGTTGAAGGACGTGACCCCGCTCTGTGCCCAGCTCCTTGTTCAATCAGTGTCCGCTCACGCTCTGTTCCTGAGTTAAATGTAACTTGGGAAGCTGTTCCTGGAAAACCCGGTGTGAATACAGCAGATCCCTTTCCCCAAGAATACTCACTCCGTGGTTTCAGATCTTCCTCTCAGCGCAGGTTCTGCTCCATTTGGTGTTCATCTTACAGATGCAGGTGTTGTAACTACAGTCCCTATGGTCCATCCAGAGTTGGGTCACCAAATGCTCATGTCGACCTGAATGTCTGAGCACAACCTCTAGCAAACCATCCACTAACTTTTCAATAACACGAATCAGTCAGAAGCCCATCAGCGACAAGTTAGATGCCTGATCTTTTACAATTATACTCGAGAGGTTTCCTCGTGTTACTGATGACACAATCATCTGACAGGGACAAGCGCAGGTGTTCAGTGGACATGCACATTCCAAGGTTCAAAGGCGTGTCTAAAGCTGCCGGAACCACTGTCCATGGATCACTACATGGGGACACTGGGAAGTGAACAATAGCCCAGGACACACACACACACATCTGTTCATGGATCACCACATGGGGCACACTGGGAACTGAACAATAGCCCAGAACACACACACCCCTGTCCATGGATTAATGGATTACCACATAGGGCACACTGGGAAGTGAACAATAGCCAAGGACACACACACACACACCTGTTCATGGATCACCACATGGGGCATACCGGGAAGTGAACAATAGACCAGCACACATGCACCTCCTTGTCCATGGATCACCACATGGGGCAAACCGGGAAGTGAACAATAGCCCAGCACACACACACCCCTGCCCATGGATCAAACACATGGCGCACACCGGGAAGTGAACAATAGCCCAGCACACACACGCCCCTGCCCATGGATCAAACACATGGCGCACACCGGGAAGTGAACAATAGCCCAGCACACACACGCCCCTGCCCATGGATCACCACATGGGACACACCGGGTAGTGAACAATAGACCAGCACACACATGGTCCTGCACATGGATTACCACTTGGGGCACAGCGGGAAGTGAACAATAGCCCAGCACACACACACACCCCTGTCCATGGATCATCACATGGGGCAAACCGAGAAGTGAACAATAACACAGGACACACACACCCCTGTCCATGGATCATCACATGGGGCACACTGGGAAGTGAACAATAGCCCAGCACACACCTCCCTGTCCATGAATCACCACATGGGACACACTGTGAAGTGAACAATAGTCCAGCACACACACCTGACCATGGATCACCACATGGGGCACACCGGGAAGTGAACAATAGCCCAGCACACGCACACCTCCCTGTCCAGGGATCACTACATGGGGCTCACCGGGAAGTGAACAGCAGCCCAGCACACACACACCCCTGTCCATGGATCACCACATGGGACACACCGGGAAGTGAACAATAGCCCAGCACACACACACCCCATTCCATGGATCACCATATGGGGCACACCTGGGAAGTGAACAATAGCCGAGCACACACACACCTCCCTGTCCATGGATCACCACATGGGGCACACCGGGAAGTGAACAGCAGCCCAGCAACACACACAGCCCTGTCCATGGATCACCTCATGTGACAACCCCGGAAGTGAATAATAGCCCGGCACACACACGCCTCCCTGTCCATGGATCACCACATGAGGCACACCGGGAAGTGAGCAAGAGCCCAGCACACACACAACTCCCTGTCCATGGATCACCACATGGTGCACACCAAGAAGTTAACAGTAGCCCAGGACACATGCACCCATGTCCATGGTTCACCACATGGAACACACCAGGAAGTGAACAATAGCCCAGCACACGCACACCTCCCTGTCCATGCATCACCACATGGGGCACACTGGGAAGTGAACAACAGCCCAGCACACACACATCCCTGTCCATGGATCACCACATGCACACACCGGGAAGTGAACAATAACCCTGCACACACACACACACACACACCTGTGCATTGATAACCACATGGCACACACCAGGAAATGAACAATAGCCCAGCACACACACACCTCCCTGTCCATGGATCACCACATGGGGCACACTGGGAAGTGAACAATAGCCCAGCACATACCCCTGTACATGTATCACCGCATGGGGCACGCCGGGAAGTGAACAATAGCCCAGTACACACACACCTGTCCATGGATCACCACATGAGGCACACTGGGAAGTGAACAATAGCCCAGCACACACACGCCCCTGCCCATGGATCACCACATGGGGCACAGCGGGAAGTGAACAATAGCCCAGCACACACACACCTCCCTGTCCATGGATCGCCACATGGGGCACACCGGGAAGTGAACAGCAGCCCAGCACACACACAGACCAGTCCATGGATCACCACATGGGACACACCAGGAATTGAACAATAGCCCAGCACACACACCTCCCTCTTCGTGGACCACCACATGGGACACACCGGGAAGTGAACAATAGCCCAGCACACACACACCTCCCTGTCCATGGATCACTACATGGGGCAAACCGGGAAGTGAACAATAACCCAGCACACACACACCTCCCTATCCATGGATCACCACATGGGTCACACCAGGAAGTGAACAATAGCCCAGGACACACGCACCCCAGTCCATGGATCACCACATGGGACACACCAGGAAGTGAACAATAGCCCAGGACACACGCACCCCAGTCCATGGATCACCACATGGGGCACACGGGGAAGTGAACAGCAGCCCAGCACACACACAGCCCTGTCCATGGATCACTACATGGTGCAAACCGGGAAGTGAACAATAACCCAGCACACACACACCTCCCTGTCCATGGATCACCACATGGGACACCCCCGGAAGTGAACAATAGCCCCGCACACACACGCCTCCCTGTCCATGGATCACCACATGAGGCACACCGGGAAGTGAACAATAGCCCAGCACACATAATCCTCACTGTCCATGGATCACCACATGGGCCAAACCGGGAAGTGAATAATAAAACAGGACACACAGACCCCTGTCCATGGATCACCACATGGGGCACACCGGGAAGTGAACAATAGCCCAGCACACACACCTCCATGTCCATGGATCACCACATGGTTCACACCAGGAAGTGAACAATAGCCCAGCACACTCACACCTCCCTGTCCATGCATCACCACATGGGGCATACCGGGAAGTGAACAGCAGCCCAGCACACACACACCCCTGTCCATGGATCACCACATGGACACCCCGGGAAATGAACAATAACCCAGCACACACACACACCTGTTCATTGATAACTACAAGAAACACACCAGGAAATGAACAATAGCCCAGCACAAACACACACCATTCCATGGATCACCACATGGGGCACACTGGGAAGTGAACAATAGCCCAGCACACACACACACCCGTCCATGGATCGCCACATGGGGCACACCGGGAAGTGAACAATAGCCCAGCACACACACACCCCGGTCCATGGATCACCATATGGGGCACTCCGGAAAGTGAACAATAGCCCAGCACACACACACCCCTGTACATGGATCACCACATGGGGCACACCAGGAAGTAAACAATAGCCCAGCACCCACACGCGTCCCTGTCCATGGATCACCACATGGGGCACACTGGGAAGTGATCAGCAGCCAAACACACACACCCCCGTCCATGGAGCAGGACATGAGATACACCGGGAAGTGAGCAACACTCAAACGCATACACTCCTGTCCATGGATCACGACATGGGGCACACCATGTAGTGAACAACAGCCCAGCACACACCTCCCTGTCTATGGAGTATGATATGCGACACACTGGGAAGTGAGCAACAGTCAAACACACGCCCCTGTCCATGGAGTACCACATGAGACACACCACGAAGTTAACAACAGCTCAGCACTCACCTCCCTGTCTATGGACTACCACATGGAACACACCTGGAAGTGAACAACAGCCCAGCACACACACCCCTGTCTATGGAGCACCACACGGAACACACTGGGAAGTGAACAGTAGTCTGACACATACCATTTCATTGTTTCTGAGCTTCGCAATGCCAGCTCTCGATACACTAGGGATCCAAATGGGACCCACAGCTGGGACGTACAGGAGACCACGACCCATACGTTTTGCACATTTTTTCTGAGCTTCATAATGATTTTCCCGGAATTCCATGTATATGAGCACCAACGGCCAGGTTAAGGTACAGAAGGACGGATATTCATGTTATAACTGGATGATTACTTGATCGACAAATTCAGTAAACGTGGCTCTTCTCAGACAAATGGGATTAACTAGATGAGTAGTACTTTCTCAGGTCCAATAACAAAAATTAAGAATATAAAGTAAATGTGGTGACAAATCAACTGAAATCCACGTCACAGAATCAGACACCATAATCCAGGTGATAGATCTGTGCAGCATGTAACAGTGTTCAGACCATGCTAGTGTACTGCTCAATACAACCCAGCAATCTGTGCAGACCACACCAGTCCATGAACTGCCTCTCCAGCACTGGGAGCTATGCATTGAACAACAGTGAATTGTTATGCAAACCAGGAGCATTTACCCTCCCAGCATGTACTGCAGTGTACGCCACCCCAGGGCATGGATCTGTAAACCAGGAGCAGTTACCCTACCAGCATGTAGAGCTGTGTACACCACCTCAGTGCATTGTTCAGTAACACTGTGTTAGATCACTGCCCAGCGAGGGGAAACCTGCAGCCCATGCTGGAAGTGACGGGATGTGCAGCTCCAATCCATTTGCAGCTCCATATCTCCATTGTATCAATGGATGTAGAATATCTAAAGAGGAAGGAGGAAAATGACTTAGGGTTAACTAGGCAAGGATCAGACAAGGTTCTAGAGGGTTACAAGGTAGTCAGGATGGAAGTGAAGAATAATCTCAGGAGAGCGAGAAGCGGGCATGAAAAAGACTTGGTGAGTAGGATTAAAGTAAAACTTAAAATGTTCTATACTTTTGTGAGGAACAAGATGATGGCTTTACTGAGGGTAGGGCTCATCAGGATAGTGGAGGGAACTTGCGCCAGGAGTCAGAGGAGATAGGGGAACATAGAACATAGAACACTACAGCGCAGTACAGGCCCTTCAGCCCTCGATGTTGCGCCAACCTGTCATACCAATCTGAAACCTATATAACTTACACTATTCCATGTACGTCCATATGCTTGATAAATGACGACTTAAATGTACTTAAAGTTGGCGAATCTACCACTGTTGCAGGCAAAGCATTCCAAAGCTCTCTCTTTAGGTCTTTCCTGACAACCTTGTTACCCTCAAGTGCCCCAACTGAGCCTTCACATCCCATCCTAACATAAGTCACCGTCTTCCCCTTGACCAGAGATTCCACTTCATTCGTAAACCACCGCTCCCGCACTCTACAGCTTCCTCCCTGCCTGACAGGTACATACATAACAAGGACACAGTAGCTTTTCCTTGAATAAGCTCCACATTTCTAATGTGCCAATCCCCAGCAGTTTCCTTCCTCATCATATGCTTCCTAAATCTTGCCTAATGGCATCGTAATTGCCTTTCCCTCAGCTGTAACTCTTACCCGGTGGTATGCACCTATCCCTTTCTATCACTTAAGTAAACGTAACAGAATTGTGAACGCTATCACCAAAGTGCTCACCTACTTCCAAGTCTAACACCTGACCAGGTTCATTACCCAGTATCAAAACTAATGTGGCTTCGCCCCTTGTTGGCCTGTCTATATACTGTGTCAGGAAGAACGCCTGCACACACTGGACAAAAGCTGACAAAACACTATAGTGTTCCCGTTCAATATTTCAAAATTTGAAGTTCCCCATTACATCTACCCTGTCTCTGTCACTCCTGTCGAGAATCATCTTTGCTATCCTTTCCTCTACATCTCTGGAACTATTCGGAGGCCTATATAAAACTCCCAACGGGGTGACCACTCCTTTCCAGTTTCTAACTTCCGCCCATACCACCTCAGTTGACGAGTCCTCAAACATCCTTTCTGCAACTGCAATACTGTCCTTGACCAACAATGTAACACCCCCCCTCTTTTACCATCTTCTCTGTTCTTAATGAAACATCTAAATCCTGGAACCTGCAACAACCACTCCTGTCACTGCTCGAACCATGTCTCCAAAATGGCCACAACATTGAAGTCCCAGATACCAACCCATGCTGCAAGTTCACGCACCTTATTCCGGATGCTCCTGGCGTTGATGTGGACACAATTCAAACCAACTTCTTGCTTGCCGATGCCATCTTGCGTCCCTGAAACTTGATTTTAGACCTCCCTACTCTCAACCCTTTCTATACTTGAACCACAATTTTGGTTCACATCCCCCTGCTGGATTATTTTAAACCCACCCCAATAGCCTTAGCGAATTCCACTCCCCCCCCAGGATATTGGTACCCCTCTAGTTCAGATGAAGCCAATCCTGCTTGTAGAGGTCCCATCTACCCCAGAAAGAATCCAAAACCCTCCCTCCTGCACCATCCCTGCAGCCACGTGTTCACCTTCTCTCTCTCCCTATTCCTTGCCTCACTAGCACGTGGCACGGGCAAGAAATCAGACCCAATTCCTCTGTTCGTCCTAGCTCTAAGCTTCCATCCTAGCTCCCTGAATTTCTGCCTTTAATCCCAATCACGACTTGGGACCACGACTTGGGACTGCGACCTCTCCCCCTTAAGGATCCCAATAACACGATCAGTGACATCACGAACTTTGGCAGCTGGGAGGCAACGCACCAACCGTGAGTCTCTCTCGTCCCCACAGACACTCCTATCTGTCCCCCAAACTATGGAGTCCCCAATGAATACTGCTCTGCTCCTCTTCCCCTTTCCCTTCTGAGCAGCAGAGACAGACGCTGTGCCAGATCCCTCTACCCCACTGTTTTCCCCTGGTAAGTCCCCCCCATAGTATCCAAAATGGAATATTAATTGTTGAGGTGAATGGCCACAGGGGATCCCTGCATGCCTGCCGGTTCCCTTTCTGTCCCCTGATTGTAACCCATTTACCTTTTTCTCGTACCTGAGGAGTGATTACCTCCCTGTAACTCCTCTTAATAAACCCCTCTGCCTCCCGAATGATCCGAAGTTCATCCAGCTCCAGCTCCAGTTACCTAACGCGGTTTTCAAGGAGCTGGAGTCAGATGCACTTACAGCAGATGTAGTCAGCAGGGCCACTGATGGTGACCCTTATCTCCCACATTCTGCAGGAGGAACATTCAACTGCCCTAACCTCCATTTCCACTAGTCTAAATTCCCAAAGAGACTGTTGAAAAAAAAAAGGAATAAAAAAACACGTTAACTTTCCAAGCTGTGGCACAGGTACTTTGTTTTTGGTTAGAAGAGGAGGGTGGTTGCTTTAACAGATTATAAGGCAAGGTTAGCTTTTCTGGGTGTTTGGTTTAATTCACAAACGGGTTCATTGCTGTGTCGTAAGAGCACACTTAGAACATTTTGTTCAGTTCTGGTCGCCTTGTTATAGGAAAGATGTAGAAGCTATAGTGAGGATGCAGAGGAATCCTAAGGGATCAACAGAAATTTTGGCACGCACCACACGTTCAAGTGAAATATTGAGGAAGACACCATGCGAAAAATAAATACTGGCAGATTCTGCATGTCTGTATAAAAGTCAATGTGTCAGTGTTTGTGGTATGTCTGTCCTGTTGTCTGTATATCTGCGTGTGCACGTGCATCAGTGTATTGGCATTTCTCTCTGTGTGCTTTAGTATTTGTGTGACTGTACCAATCTCTATGCGTGCCTGTGTAACTATATGCATATCTTTGTGTATCTGCGTGTCTCTGTGCGTATCCGTGCGCACAGCGGATCTGCCAGCCTCTGTGGTGTTTAAAGTTATGCAATGTCCGCCTCTGCTGGCCTTCACACTCTACTGCATTGATGGCAGTGGAGGGAGAAAACCATAAGAGATTCAGTCTAGGAAGTGGGGAGAGGGAGGTAGATCATAGCACCATCCAAACTGATAGCACCCCCTGCACATGCACACACACACACAGTTGGTTATAGGGAGGATCATAATTGTACTGAGGACACTCGGAGTGGCGAATGCTCCTGAGTAGTATCTGGACTCTCTCTGCAATTTGAAAGTGATTTGTCTTTGAAGATTATTCGTTACACAGAGTGTACACCTTAAAGAATATTTCCACTGCAACTGCATCCAAGCAATCTGACCAAGACATCTGTAAGGTGATGTGATGAATTTATTACATGTTCTTTAAATTGAAATATTTTATAATTCAGCCCTACAAGGTGTAAGTGAGAAATGTTTGAAAAGTACTGAAACTGACCCAGTGGTTATGGTAATATATCTAGGTATCAGACAAAATTGTTCTGTGCATCCAAAGACATTTGCAAAACGAAACAGCCGTGCAATGTGAGAGATTCACAATATTTGATGGACTCTGATAGAAAAAATACTGACACTTGTACAGTGGCATGGAGAGACCAGCAGAGGGTGGCATTGTATGAGTATAAACTTAACAGGGACAGTCGAAGAGGTGGAAGAGGGGAGTAAGGGTTTATTTCAATTTCAATGTACTTAACCCCAAAATCACAGAGCCATCATTTCACAGAGATGCACACAAACATACATAAACACATTAAACACACAACACACGTACATACCGATATGGACACTTACACACAAACACATGCACACGCCCGCACACAGACACCGTTTTCTTTAAGATAGAGATAAGTATGTTTTTCATGACTAAGATAATCAATGGTCAGTTGGTGAAGGCAGGAGAATGTGGCTGAGAAACATTTTAACTGTGATCAAACGGCACAGCAGATCCAAGGGGCTAAATGAACTAATTCTGTTCCAATTTCCTATTTTGTGAAGGGATTAATTTTTGATTTCGAATTTGAATGCAGATTACTGGGTCAAATGAAGGATTCGTAGCAGTGTGGAGGAACAAACCGATCTTGGGGTCCATGTCTCAGTTGCCACCTAAGTTGATAGGGTTGTTAAGAAGGCGTACGGTGTGTTGGTTTTCGTTAGCAGGTGGACTGAGTTGAAGAACCGCAAGATTATGCTGCAGGTCTATAAAGCTCTGGTGAGACCACATTTGAAATGTTCTGTTCGCCCCAGTAAAGAAAGTATATGGAAGCTTTAGAGCGGGTGCAGAGGAGATTTACCAGAATGCTGCCAGGACTAGAGGGCTTGTCTTATGAAGAAAGGTTGAGGGAGCTATGGCTTTTCTCATTGGAGTAAAGAAGGTTGAGAGGTAACTTAATAGAGCTGAACAAGATAGTGAGAGTTGCAGACAGAGTAAATAGCCAGATTCTTCTTTCCAGGGTGGAAATGGTTGTCACGAGGTGAGCATAATTTTAAGATGTTTGGTGAAAGGTTTTGGAAGATGTCAAAGGCAGTGAGCCACCAGCCCCCTCCCTCTCCCCACAAACCGGGTCCCAGGTATAGTGAGACAGCTGTGCTAACCACTGATTTATCATGTCCCTCTCCCCCTCCCCCACAAATAAGGTCCCTTGTACTGTGAGACAGCAAAGCTAACCACTGAGACACCATGTCCTCTTCCCCCTCCCCCCAAACCAGGTCCCTGGTTCTCTGAGACAGCCGTGCTAATCACTGAGACATCATGCCCCACTCCCCCTCCCCAAACCGGGTCCCTGGTAGTCTGTGACAGCCGTGATAGCCACTGAGACACCATGCTCACCCTCCCCATCCCCCCAAACCGTGTCCCTGGCGCTGTGAGACAGCCATGATAACCACTGAGACAACATGCACCCCCGCTCCCCATCCCCCCGAAATCGGGTCCCTGGTACTGTGAGACAGCCGTACTAACCAATGAGACACCATGCACCGCTTCTGCCTCCCATCAAACCAGGTCCCTAGTACTGTGAGACAGCCGTGCTAAGCACTGAGACACCAAGCCCCCTTCCCCCTCCCCCCAAACTGGGTCCCTGGTACTGTGGGACAGCCGTGCTAACCACTGAGACACCAGCCCCCCCTTCAAAACCAGGTCCCTGTACTGTGAGAAAGCCGTACTCACCACTGAGACACCATGCCCCACTCCCCTCCGTTCAAACCGGGTTGCTAGTACTGTTATACAGCCGTGCTCACCACTGAGACACCATGCCCCCCCATCCCCTCCCCTCAAACCGGGTTCCTAGTACTGTTATACAGCCTTGCTCACCCCTGAGACAACATGCCCCCCTCCCCTCTCTTCAAACCGGGTTCCTGGTACTGTGAGACAGCCGTGCTCACCACTGACACACCATGCCCCCCTCCCCTCCCCCCAAACCGATTCCCTGGGGTACTTTGATACAGTCGTGTTAACCACTGAGACACCATGTCCCAATTCCCCAACCCCATCCCTCCAACCGGGTCCCTGGTACTGTGAGACTGCCGTGCGTACAAGTGAGACACTATGCCTCCTCCCCCTCCCCCCAAACTAGGTCCCTGGTACTGTGAGACAGCCGTGTTAACCGCTGAGGCACCATGACCCCCTCGACCTCTCCTCCACTCCGGGTCCCAGATCCTGTCAGACAGCCGTCCTAACCACTAAGACACAATGCCCCCTCCCCATCCCCCCCAAACCAGATCCCTAGTACTATGAGACAGCCGTGCTAAGCACTGAGAAACAAAGCCCCCTTCCCCTCCCCCCCAAACCGGGTCCCTGGTACTGTGGGACAGCCGTGCTAACCACTGAGACACCAGGACCCACTCCTCCAAAACCAGGTCTCTGTACTGTGAGGCAGCCATGGTCACCACTGAGACACCCATGCCCCCCTCCCCTCCCCTCAAACCGGGTCCCTGGTACTGTGAGCCAGCCGTGCTCACCACTGAGACACCATGCCCCCTCCCCTCCCCCCAAACTGATTCCCTGGTACTTTGAGACAGGCGTGTTAACCACTGAGACACCATGACCAAATTCCCCACCCCCATCCCTCCAACCGGTTCCCTGGTACTGTGCGACAGCCGTGCTAACCACTGAGACACCATGCCCCCTCCCCCTCCCCCACAAACCGGGTCCCTGGTACTGAGAGACAGCCGTGCTAACCACTGAGACACCATGCACCCTCCCCCTCCTCCTGTCCCCCAATCCGGGTACCTGGTACTGTGAAACAACCACGCTAACTACTGAGACAGAATTGCCCATCCCCGCCCCCTCCCCCAAAACGGAGTCACTGTGCTCGGTAATACTGGGGAAATGTAAATAAAAGTGATGAGCTTAGAGCTATGATGTTGTGGCCAAAGCATAGACATGGGTTTCTCAGGGGCAAGAATGGTTGCTGGATGTTCCAGGGTTTAGAACATTTAAAAATAATAGGGATGAGGTAAAAAGAGGAGGGGGTGTAGCACTGCTAATCAGTGAGGGTTTCACAGCTACAGAAGTTAACATTATCGAGGAAGATCTGCCTACTGAGTCAGTATGGGTGGAAATTAGGAACAGTAAGGCAGCAATCACCTCACTAGGGGTTAAATACAGGTCCCCCAATAGAAGCAGGGAGATTAAAGAAAGCATAGGTCGGCAGAATTTGGAAAAGTGTGAATGGAATACGGTAGTTGTGATGGGTGAATAACTTTCCCAATATTGATTGGAACCTCCTTCCAGCAGATGATTTGGAAGGAGCTGTTTTTGTAAGGTGTGTTCAAGAGGGTTTCATTACTCAGTACGTTAATACGCCGACGAGGGGAGGGACCATTTTGGATTTGATGCTCGGCAATGAGCTGGGGCAGGTGTCATATCTTGCGGTGGGAGAGCATTTCGGTGATAGTGACCACAACTGCCTCATCTTCTACATAGCCATGGAGAAGGAGAGAAGCAGGAACAATGGAAGGATATTTCGTTGGGAAAAGGAAACTATGATATTATCATACTGTGTTGCGAAGCATGGACTGGGAGCAATTGTTCCATGGAAATGCCACTATAGACATGTGGAGACGGTTTAAGGAACAGTTGTTGCAAGTGATGCACAAATGTGTTCCTTTGAGTCAGGCAAGAAGGGGTAAGATAAAGGAACCTTGGATGACGAGAGCGGAGGAGCTTCTTTTCAAAAGAAAGAAGGCAACTTATTTTAGGTGTAAGAAGGAAGGGCCTTGCTCAGCTCGAGAGGATTACAGGCAGGCGAGGAAGGAGCTCAAAAATGGTCTGAGGAAAGCCAGGAGGGGGCAGGAAAAAGGCTTGGCAGGAAGGCATTTGCACATATGTGAGGAATAAGAAAATGATCAAAGAAAGAGTATGGCCGATCAGGGATAGCTTAGGGAACTTGTGGATAGAGTCTGAGAAGGTAGGGAAAGCCCTAAATTAGTTTTTTGCTTCTGTCTTAACGAAAAAAAGGACTTTGTAGTTAATGAAACCATTGAGGAGCAGGTAATCCTGCAGCAACAGATAGATTGAGGAAGCTGATGTGTTGATAATTTTGACAAACATTAATATTAACTAGTCGTCAGGGCCAGACCAGAGTTGGCCTCGGCTGCTATGGGAAGCGAGAAATGTGATTGCTTCGCCGCTTGCGAAGATCTTTGCATCCTCGCTCTCCACCGGATTCGTACCTGAGGACTGGAGGGAGGCAAAAGTAATTCCTCTCTTCAAGAAAGGAAATAGGGAAATCCCCGGAAATTACAGACCAGTCAGTCTCACGTCTGTCATCTGCAAGGTGTACGAAAGGATTCTGCGGGATAGGATTTATGACCATCTGGAAGAGCGTGGCTTGATTAAATGCAGTCAGCACGGCTTTGTGAGGGGCAGGTCATGCCTCACGAATCTTATTGAGTTATTTGAGGATGTTACTAGAAAAGTTAATGAGGGTCGAGCAGTGGATGTTGTGTATCTGGACTTCAGCAAGGCATTTGATAAGATTCCCCATGGTAGGCTCGTTCAGAATGTCAGGAGGAATTGGATACAGGGAAATTTAGCTGTCTGGATATAGAATTGGCTGGTCGACAGAAGACTGCGAGTGGTTGTGGAAGGAAAATATTCTGCCTGGAAGTCAGTGGTGAATGGTGTTCCTCGGGCTCTGTTCTTGGGCCTCTGCTCTTTGTAATTTTTATTAATGACTTGGATGAGGAGATTGAAGGATGGGTTAGCAAGTTTGCAGAGGACACAAAGGTTGGAAGTATCATTGACAGTATACAGGATTGTTGCAGGCTGCAGCACGACATTGCCACGATGCAGAGATGGGCTGAGAGGTGGTAGATGGAATTCAAACTGGATAAATGCGAGGTGATGCATTTTCGAAGATCGAACTTGAAAGTTGAGTACAGGACTGAAGGCAGCATTCTTGGCAGTGTGGAGGAACAGCGGGATCTTGTTCTGCAGGTACATAGATCCCTTAAAACTTCCAACCAGGTGGACAGGGTTGTTAAGAAAGCCTATGGTGTTTTTGGCTTTCATAACAGGAGGATTGAGTTTAAGAGCCGTGAGATCTTGTTGCAGTGACATTTACTCATACCCCTATACTTATTCTCCCATTTCCTAATACTCCGACACTGAATTCTCCTGCTTTTTCATATAACGATATTAATTCTGCCACTTCCTCATATCCCAGTATGATTCTCTCATTTTCTGATGCCCGAGTTCAAATCTCGCATTTAAGAGTGCCCTACTCTAATTCTACATTTTAATGGTGACTTGCACCAAATATCTAATTTAAGTCCAGTCCGCACGACTTCTTTCATTAACTATGGAGCTGCAATGATTCTCCCATGTCGTGGTCCACTGCTGTAATTCTCCAATTTTGGTGTTTACTGCATCAAATTCTCAAATTGCTAATTCTGCACTAATCCACCCTTTCGTCATGAACTGAAGAAACTCTCCCACTGAGTATTGCCTTGCCCCAACTCTCCTGTTTTGCTGTTTCCTGACAAACATCTTCCACATAATGGTGCACTGCTCAAGGTTTTTTCATTATTTTCGCCCTGCATTGAATGGCCACTTTCCTGCACTTTACAACATTTCTCCGACTTACTGATTCCTGCCCGTGTTCTCCCATTTAACTATTCTCTGTTCCAACTCTGCATGCTTTAAGCACCCCACACCAACTCTCGAATTCAATATTGCCCTGAAACAATTCTCATGTTCATTGTTACCCAAACCAATTTCTCCCAGTGTGGGGAACGCCACTCTGACTCTCTGAGATAGTGGTGCCATACCCCAAATTTGCTGTTCAAGTTCCACTGTGCAATTTTTCCATTTTGTGGCTCGTGCAACAATTGTCCCAAATACAGCTTCACTTCCGTGCACCATTCTACCATTTTCGAATCCTGCACGAATCTTCTTTTCATCAGCAGCTGCACCTCCACCACATTTAATATTATTCAGCACCAGTTCTCCCACGTCTTCCACAAATTCTCTACTTTCGTGACATTGGCACCAACTCTCCCATTATTGATGCCCTGCGTCAATTGTCCCATTGCGTTGTTTCCTGATACACTTCCTCCACGTATTGGCTTCCCTGCTCCAAAGTTTTCTTTTCACTTCTTGGTGGCTGTCTCGAATCTCGACTTTACTGCTGCTTGCAAAATTGTTCCTTCTTAATGATTCCCTGCCCCTATTCTTCCATTTAGAGGTGTTCTGCTCAAATTCTTTAATGAATACGCAATTTGTACTAATTTTACAATGTAATGGCACTGTGCAACAATTCTCTCATTTACTGATACCCAACAATTCTCCCACTGCCTGACACCCTGACACCTTTCGTGGAAATGTAATCGTTACGAATGAACTGCTAGCAAGAGCAAAGAAAAGGCTTTATTTTTCAACCTCTGCATGCAGAGCGGCCAATATACTTGGCAAAAGTGCCTTATGTAAGGGCTGTGACAAAATTCACATATTCGTGTTCTACTATTCTTAGCACATGCTCAAGGACAAGTGTTGGGAAACATTCGAGCTCATATTTTCTCATTCCCATGACTTGGACATAATTGTCTTAATGTTTTCCGAAGCTTTTTTCTGAACTCGGCTGCTCGCAAGGCCAGGTGAGACGTTTGCAAAGTTCCACAAAGACAAGCTGACTCCTCGACGCAGAATTCAGCAAAGTGTTTGCATATTTCAGCGAAGTATTAAATTTTGCAAAACATTCTCTGACAGATTTCACAGTAAATGTTAATTTTGTTAATTTTCCATTACATTTTCCAAATTTTTGTCATTTTACAACAAGGACAACAATCAAATAAAAAGCCAGATAGCTATATATCAAAAATAATTTATGAACACCAGGCATTTCCTCAGACACCACCAAACTCTAACAAACCTTTGTGGTGGTTTTTCCATTTCCCTGGTTTGCCCGATACACAGCCCATCTTCACACGTCACATTCGTCAACGTCGCTGTAGGGTGTGGACAAGTAATTGGATCTTCCTTCTTTGGGTCAACTGATCGTTTAACATTTCGTATCCTACTGCATTCACAAGCAAGTGGTGTAGGCAGGTACACAACTAGGGTCTTATTCAAAGCAGTATGGGTAAGACAAGTCCTACAACTATTAGAACGATAAGGGTCCTTTACCCCCATCCTCCATAAGGGACGTGAGCCATCGGGAGGAGGAGTCATCTGCTCGTGGAGGCTGTCATTTACCTGCCTTCATACCATTTATTAAACCAGTAATATTTTGGGACTCATCAGGAACTTTAATACAGCACGAGTTACCTAACGTTTTGCAGACACACCCTCTCTCGGCCGTCAGGATGTCTAGTACGAATCGATTTTGTGTCACTGCTTCCTAACTGCCATTAACTCAGTGTTAATGAGTGCTAAGCCTTCCTCCGTCTCATTTGCGAATACACCATATGCGAGGATGTTCTGCGACTGTATACCCATTCCAATGCAGAGGGATGCCCCTTCGAGTTCGGCAATTGCTGCCTTTTAGGGCGAACACTGTTGTGTTGGTGGACAGTATAGCGCTGTAGCAGCACCCCTTTCTCCCCGGGTGAGTGGTGGTACCCTTTCTCGCCACCTGCCCATATTATGCCTGCCATCCTGATTAGATTAGATTACTTACAGTGTGGAAACAGGCTTTTCCGCCCAACAAGTCCACACACACCAGCCGAAGTGCAACCCACCCATACATTTAGCTAACCCCTAACACTACGGGCAGTTTACCATGGCCCATTCAATCGACCTGCACATCTGGTGACTGTGGGAGGAAACTCACGCAGACACAGGCAGAATGTACAATCCACATGCTGTCAGTCGCCTGAGGCGGGAATTAAACCGGGGTGTCTGGTGCTGTGAGGCAGCAATGCTAACCACTGTGCCACCATGCCGCTCATGGTTTGACCATTGATAAAGGAACAAGCAATGTTTATGGTCGTATCATTCGTGTATGTTGCTGTACAAGAGTCATTGTTCTAGTACAGCATCAAGGTACACTGGGAGATACCCAAAAGTAGTCTCCCCCGATTGGTGCAAATACACGTTTCTCTCCTGCATTCCACTATCTGGAATGCTGTGGACGGTAGCGTGTCAGGCTTGGGGCTGTAGTTAGCTTTGAGTTCGGATGTGACACGAGATCTGCCCAAATTGCCCCCCACTATCATGGTCAGACTAGTCGCCTCCCGTGGAAGCAGACAGCTGGCATTTCTCGCCAGGCTCTCAGTAATTTGCTGGGCAGTCTACCTTTGGGCTGTGTGCAAATATATCCAACAAGTGTAGCCAACGTCTAATCTCTCGTTTTGTCTTATGACCAAAGCACATGCTCTGTTCCCTTCACATCTAGCAATGGCCCTTCGCAGCTCCCAACCTACTGGCGTCACATTTATGCCATTTATATCCAGCAGGCCACTTCCCCTCCTGCTTTAAATTCACTTTCTCGTCACGGCCGTCTCCCTTCGTTCGGGTGTGTCATTAATGCCCTTTGCCCGGCTTGGAGTTAGGTGCATGATCTGGTTTGATTGGTTGCCATGCCCCACTGCTCCTATCGTCTGCAGTTCATTTTGCACTGCATCTCAGAGGGCGGGGGTGGGGCGACTGCACCACTATATTCACCTGTCTACAGATGTCAGAGAAGGATCTATCTATTCCACACCACGAGACTCCCTCATTGCTCTTCTGAGTCTTACTTTGATCATAGAATATCTATTTCCCATGTCAGGTGCCCCTTTTGTCGTGGTGGCTACGACTAAATGCCAGTCACCGGCGCGGCATGGATCCCTGCATAAATCTTAATTATCCAATTTATAGTCGTCCTTGTTACTGAACGGCTATGGGTCGCATGTAAAGATCCACTTCGTCCTATCAGTTAAGGTTACCGTCAGCTGCTGCATTCCAGACGCCACTGCCCTTATGAATAGTCCTACCAGGGTGCTTGCCAACAGTGTGAACTGGGGCAACCCCACATTTGCTTAAGTCTTCTAATAAATACTTTCTCTAAATTGGCTTTGGTGTTGTGTGATGTCTCCTCAGTCCCAGCTGCAAGTTTGTAATGGCTGGCGTGTATCCACGTGGCTGTTCCGGCGACCTTAACAGCCATCTGTGCTGCAAGGCGTACTTGAAACGGTCCCAGCCACCTCTTCGCTATCCTGTTTTCCCTCCTGAATTCTTTTGCCATTATTCAGGCTCCAGGTTATAGATCGTACATCTTCCCTTCTGCTGACTGGGGTAGTGCTGTCTTCAATTGATTCTGTATTTGGGACAGAAGTGTAGAAAGTTTAATGCAGTAACACAACATCTCATTCTCACAGTGGCCTGTTATCTATCTTCCCTTACGTCTTGGGACAATTCCTGTGTTTGGCGGCCTACCAAACAAAATTTCAAACGGGCTAAGGTTAGCTCTCCTTCTCCTCCTAGATCTCATACACATTAGCACAATTGGAAGTGCCTTTGACCATGTCATCCCTAGTTTCTCACAGCATTTTCTCAATATATTTTTTCAGGTAGAATTTTCTCTTTCCGCTGCCCTACCGCTCGTTTGGTGGTAGGCACAGTGTTATCCCATGTTTATTTCCAAATACTCACTAATCTGCTGTAGGGCATTATGGACAAATGGTGTCCCACTGTAACTACTAAGCCTAGAGTGTAGGTTTGCTCGCTGAGCTGTAGGTTTGATATCTAGACGTTTCATTAGCTGGCATATGGAGGTTAGTGGGCTAGTGTAGGTTAAGTGGGCTTGGATCGGCGCAACATCGAGGGCCAAAGGGCCTGTACTGCGCTGTATTTTTCTATGTTCTATGTTCCCACGTAACATCATCAGTGACGAACGCCAAGTGAAGAGAAACTGTTGTCTCCTGCATTCTAGATATATGTTTGACCAGTATGAGGTTCCTGGGGTTTGTGGTGATGCCATTTCCTGTTCGTTTTCTGAGGGGTTTATAGATGCTATCTAGATATATGTCTTTTTTTATGGCGGTGTGGTTGGAGTGCTAGGCCTCAAGCAATTCTCTGGCATGACTTTGCTTAGCCTGTCCCAGGATAGATGTGTTGTCCCAGTCGAAATGGTGCTTAAATTTCATCCGCGTGAAGGGCTGCGAGGGAGAGAGGGTCATGTCTTTTTGTGGCTAGCTAGTGTTCTGTATCCTGCTGGCTAACTTTCTTCCTGTTTGTCCTACGTATTGTTTGTGGCAGTCCTTGCATGGAATTTTGTGTATGACGTTGGTTTTGTCCATGGGTTGTACTGGGTCTTTTAAATTAGTTAGTTTTGTTTGAGACTGTTGGTGGGATTCCGAGGGGTCTTAATAGTCTGGCTGCCACTTCTGAGACTTCATTGATGTATGAAAAGGCAGATAGGGTTTCTGGCTGTGTTAGGTCTACTTGTCGTGGTTTGTTCCTGAGGAATCTGTGGACTGTATTTTTTAAGTATCCGTTCTTCTTGAATATGTTTTATAGGTGGTTCTCCTCTGTTTTCCGAAGTTCGTCTGAGCTGAAATGTGTGGTGGTTCGTTGGAATAGTGTTCTGATACAGCTTCCTTTTTGCGTGTTGGGATGGTTGCTGGTATAGTTAAGTATTTGGTCAGTGTTTGTCGGTTTGCTGTAAATGCAGACACACCAGAGAATTCCGAGAGGCCTCGCACTCCAATCACAACGCCATAAACAAACACATAGATCGATTGACCATCTGTTAACCCCTCACAAAATGAATAGGAAATGATATCACCACAAACCCCAGGAACCACATCCATAACAAACATATAAATAGAAAGCAGGAGACAACATCTTCACTTCACTTCACTTGGAGATCGCCACTGATGATGTTACGTAGCCAGGTAGTGAAACGTCTGGATTTCAAACCGACAGCTCAGCGAGCAAGCCTACACCCTAAACCTCAAACGGAGCTATAAACCTTCACAAAACTTGGGACTACCAAGCCTCTCATGGATTCTCCATCTCGGAATTATTTCAGTTAGGAAAGCTTCGGTTATGGCACTGGCATTCTGTTTTGCCATGGGGAATGCTTGCACCCATTTGGAAAACATATCAACTATTACCAGACAATACCTTTTTCCTTCACATGGTGTTAGTTCGGTAAAATCCAGTTGCAAATGTTCAAATTTTTGGGGGGGTTTCGGAAGTGCTACATAACTCATCTGTATTCGCCTCCCCACATTATTGTGGCACAGATAACGCATCGTTCACAATATTTCTGGAAGTAATGAGTAAATCCCTCAGTGTACCACTGTGCTGAAATGCTGTCATATCTCCCCTCTTTTGACACATGTACCTTACCGTGTGTCAGTTTGGCATAGAATGGAAATAATGATCGTGATAGAAAAGGTTTAACATTGGGGCCACACCATACCCCTTACCTCAAACTGCACTCTGATTTTTCCTACTCAAACGTGTCTTCAAGCCTGGACTTCGACTGTGACTCCCGTACGTCTGCTGTTGGGGTAAGGATTTTTGTCGTTCCCATGTCAAACTGATAATTTACCGGCTGCTGGCCTGCCGTCCTTGCCGCTGAGTCTGCTCTTGCATTTCCTTGAGAAACATAATCGTTATTTTTCGTGTGGGCATATGTACACACAGAGATTGATTTAGGCAATAGGACCACTTCCAAAAGGTCAGAAATCTGATCACGGTGTGTGATGGGCTTTCGGGTGAAGGTCAAGAAGTCCCTGTATTTCAACAGGGTTCCAACACCATGTGGAACTCTGAATGCGTATCTGAAATCGGTTAAATATTCGCTGTCTTTCCATTAGCCAATTTACATGACTCAGTCAAGGCAACCAGCTCCGCTGCTTGCGCTGACAGTTGAGAAGGGAGTGATCCCGCTTTGAATACCTCATGGGTAGTTACTACAGCATCCCCAATACAATTCTGGCCTATCTCCTTGCTCCTGAATGCTGACTCATCCACAAAAAATACCGCCATATTTGGATTCTGAAGTGGTGAATTCTGCAAGTCTTGTCTAGGCAGCACAATTCATTAATTACAGCGATACAATCATGTGGGTCTCCGTCTCCTTCTCTAATGAGGGGATTAGCAGTACTTAGGATGTTACATCTTTTTATTGCAATGTTAGGCTTCTCCAAGAACACAGTATTGTATCTGAGTCAACGTGCTGTCGACGTATGTGCTGTCTTTTGCTCGGAAAGCAGTAAGGATACTGCATGTGCGATCAGTTTGGTTAAGTCGCCATAGCCGATTATATAGCAACCACAGTTCGCAGGCATTTACGCAATCCTGCCACTACGAGGTCAAGCTTAGCCGAAAAATAAGCTGCCCGCCGGAATTATCCCCCATGATCCTGCAACAACACAGATGTCATGCAGTCATGTTTTTCATCTACCATTTGACAGAAGGCTTGTTTGGATTCGGAATCCCCAGTGTAGGTGTACTTTGAAACGTCTTTTTCAATTCAACTCGGCCGCTGGGATCCATTGCAACGGACCTTGTTCCTGCGACCCTTTTCAACGGGCCATGTCACTTCAGGGCACCTCAAGATTTGTGTAATGTGGGATAAATGTTCTTCAGTAGGAGCGTATGCCCAGAAAGGATAGCAATTGTTTCCTCATATGAGGCCTTGGAATTTGCTGAATTACTTGCACTCTGTCTTGACCAATGGTCTTCCCTTTTTCAGATATTAAGTGACCGAAGAACTTCACCTGTTGTTGCATAAATCGAAGCTTTGCGAGACTGGCTTTGTGCCCTTCCCTCGTGCAATGCAAGGGAATCCTTCTCACATTGTTCCTCTGTCAGTGCTACTATTAAGCAATCGTCTACAGATTGCAGAAGCTCAGACCCAGGGGTTAAAACAAGAGTCTCCAGACTCCTGCATAGGGCGTCATTATATATGGTGGGTGACTCACAGTAACATTGACAAAGTCGTGTGAACTCGTAAGATTTCCCTTTGAATGAAAAAGCGAACCAGAATTTACTATCTGGATGCACCATTACACTGAAGAATGTCTTTGGTTAATCCACAGCAGGTAACCATTTACTGTCCGGTGGAAATTGAACTAATACAGTACAGGGGTTGGGAACATTTGATGTGCGCGGGACAACACTGTTATTGACTGCCTGCAGGTCTTGAACAAACCTGCATTCCTCCGGTTCACTTGGAATTTTTGCCTTTTTGATCCGAAAAATGGGAGTTCTCACTGGTGAGTTTACACAGGGGATTATCTTTCTAGCCTTTGGGAAGGATTGAAAGACTGGAGTAATTACATCCATGGCCTCGGGTTTTAACGAGTATTGTGCTCTGCAAGGACAATACTCCGACTTCGTGGTCACTCGTATTGGTTCACAACCTTGTATATGCCCCACATCATGTTTGCCTTTTACCCATAGTTCAGTAGGGACCGTTATTAATCTTGGGTCTGAGAAGTTTATCTTAGGGAAACGCCAGGCCAGCCTTCTCGGATCTTCAGGGCAAGAGGGTGTTACCTCGACTGTTCTATTGCCTGAGTTAGACAAATTAATTTCTTCCTATATGCATTGAACCACATACCCACATCGTCCCAGAACAGCCAACATTTCGTTCTTTATGCCTGTAGTACCCATGGCCCCAAATCTTGCCACCAGTCACTGGACACCTTTGCCAGTGACACGCGAGGAGCATAGCCTTCCACATCAAAAATATAGAGTTTACTTGCCGTCGCAGGTACTTTACATAAGTTCACACTGACTGCACATCTGTCATCTCTTCAATAAAATTCGCACAATAACAACTGACCTGGTTCAGCCAATCTCCTGAACTAAAACTTCTCTTATGGTTCCTCAGGGCTATCGTGGTGTATGTGTGCTGTGCAGTACAGCATATTTCCGCAAAAAAAATCGGTGTTAATAGGATTAACATGGTTACTTGCTTCCAGGGCAAGTGAATTGCTCACTGAACTCATTGCTCTCTGGCTTAATCGCCACTCATAGACATACACCAGGGGTCTTGGGTTGTATTTTACAGTTTACACTTGTGAATTCTCCCTTTGAATTACCTGAAAGCCCATCAGAGTACTGAGCAAATACAACCCCAGGCTCTCTATGAGATCCCGAGCCATCAAATGTAAAGGACAGAATTCCGCTAACAGAATTGAGAATTAGAATGGATACACATTACTGATTTCACACAATATGGGTGCGGTAAAATTGTCTCATATCACGACGCCTGATGCCTCCATTGAGTTCAGGAACATTCTACTCATCTTTATTGGTGTCAACTCTCTGAACTGTCTTGATTTGAGGAGTCAATATGCTGGCCATGTATCTACCAAAAAGGTAACTGGTGTCCCTTCCACATATAACATAGAGGTAGGCATCAACATATACGCATCATTGTTTTATTGAACATATTGTCCACACTTCGCAATCTCAATGTTCAATATAGAGTTGGGATACATCTCAGTGCCCGTTAGGTTAGTGGAAGTGATTAGCATTAGGGATTCTTCGTTGCCAAGTATAAAGGAAAGAGGTTTACCTGTAACTTGTGGCCTGCCCACCTCAACCTCAGTCGTCCCCTGTCAGTCACCATGCTGTCCAGCCTCCAGGACTGATTGAGACTGTCTGTGCGGGCACTGTCTTGACCAGTGGTCCATTGCTCCGCAAAAAAAGCACCAGCCAGATCTATCTCTGCAAGCGCACTTTTGCGATCCCTTCCTCTTTTGTGAACTCCACCTGTGCCTCTCTCTTTTCCCGCAGTCCCTCCTTCCAATGGCTGAACGACCATTTGCATCATAATAAGCTGAGGTTCATGTGATTGCTGTTCCATCTTTAATTTCCGGTTATGGTTCTCTTGAGCCAGTAGTTTTTCAGCATGTATCACGTATTGTTCTATCTAATTCAACTTTCCCGTGTCCCAGGTAACACATGTATATTATTACCTATTTTGTTGTTTCGTACTTCATTCCATTGATGAAGCTGCTCCTCAGGTGTGCCTCAGACGGTGTGACCTCTGCCGTCGTTATGTCCTTGGGTGGTATCAGGCCACAATAGACGTTATCGACTTTCATGAGGCGCTAAAGGTACTGGGACATTGTCTCGAAATCTTTAGGGATTCTTGCTTCAATTGATTGTGGGTACGATATGCTATTGGTGATTCAGCAGACCCTGAGGCAGCGACCGTTGACTTGGAATCTTCGTGAAGTGAATCTCGTAGGGGGGCTGTAGCTCTTCGAGGGCACCCATTAAGGTCAGGATCTGATCCAGTCTTAAGACACTGTCCAGCTTCATTAGGTTGTTTTCCGTGTGTGTGTGTGCATGTGCGCTGGTGTTTGTACGTGTACTTGATCTATCTTTATTTCGAGATTATCTTTCCCTGAAATCAGGCTCAACCTTCAACATGTGATAAGCACTCCAATTCACAGGTTCTATTTTACCCTTCCGTTTCTCCTTTTCTCTCTCTCCTCCAACGGTGACCTCAGTATTTGCAACTGAATATTACTAAAACTTCCTTCCTCCAAAAAAACACATTCCTTGATTTATATTTTTAACTGCTTTACAGAAACTGGGCCATAATTATTTAGCATATATTGTATTTTTTCTTGACCATACCGAGTTGTCTGTCGACCCTCTTTTTGTTTGCTCTTGCTGGAACCGATTTTCATGGATATTGGAAAAGTGTTCATCTCTCTCTGTCTCTTTCTCTGTCTGTCTATCTGTCTATCTCTCTCTCTCTCTCTCATGATACCATAATCTTCTCTTTGCCAATATAACTTGCTTTTACCTCCGGAGGTCCCCTCTCATTGGGCGCGACCGCCTCATTGCCTTGATTTTCACAAACCAAGAACCCACGTAACCAGTTCAGCTTTGGCGCATCCAACGCTGCCCATGGTGGCTCCAAGTCTCAAACCACCGTTAATCTTGCTGTCTCTTAAACTCTCTAGAGACGGCAATCCTTTCCCTTGAGTTTTATTCGAATACCGCACGAGAGTTTACTGGCCCCTCTTCCTGGTTCGTCTATTCTCTTCGAACGAGTCTCTATGTCAGATTACTTTAGCCACAACTCTTACCCTGACCCTATTCGATTCGGAATGCGACTCTGGGGCGATCCACTTATCCCCAGTCCTCTCACTCAAAGGGGCCAATTCAGCGCTCGAGATGAAGTGAAAGACCTTCAAGGCAGTGGCGCGTACACCTCCTAGGAATCTTCAAAATCTTACCCAGTCTCAGGGTCCCAGGCGAGCCCCCGAGTTTACTGACGTGGAATTTCAATCGACTCAACGCAAATGCTACCAAGAGCAAAGAAAAAGTTTATTTTTGAAATTTGCAGAATGGACCCGACACATTTTCAAGACGCCTCATAAAATGGACGCCTGACGGTTTTCACATATTCCCTTTATACTATATATCATCTTGCCTCATCACACCTCAAGCCAGGAACCTGGATCAGTCGAGTTCCTTTCCACACATGGAGTTGCTTTTTCTAATTCATTGACTGCTGATATAATAGATTATTGGCCTTGAGAGTCAGCTGAAAATTAGGTTGAATTTTACATTTTTTCTGTCTTTTTGCAAAGTTAGGTCCATACTTCTTTGTTTCAACCATGCTTTCACAGATTTCACAAAAAATGATAATTTTCCATTACAGGGGATCAGGCTGACAGTGACTCAATAAGTGTGATGGAGTGAGGATGATAGTGACAAAATGAGGGCGAGGTGTCAGCGTGGTAGTGACGCAGACTGTGTGAGTGGATCAGGCCGATAGTTACGCAGTGAGGGGGGTCAGAGTAATAGTGATGCAGTAAGTCTGAGGGATCAGATCAATAGTGACGCAGTAAATGTGAGGTGGTCAGGGTGATAGGGAAGCACTTCATATGAGGGGTCAGTGTGACACTGACGCAGTAAGAGTGAGTGGTCAGGCTGATAGTGACGCAGTAATTGGAAGGAGATCAGGCTGATTGTGATGCAGTAAGTGTTCCTGTGTCAGGCTGATCCTGACGCATAAAGTGGGAGGGGACAGGGTGATAGTGACGTAGTAAGTGTGATGGGGTCAGGCAGAGACTGACGCAGTGAGTGTGAGACAGTCAGGGTGATAGTGAGGGAGGAAGTGTGTGCGTTCAGGCTGGTAGTGACACAGTAAGTTGAGGGCGTCAGGCTGATAGTGGCCAATAAAAGTGAGGTGTTAGGGGAATAGTGACGCAGTAAGTGTGACGGGTCAGGCTGTTAGTGATGCGGTAAGTGTGAGGGGTCAGTTTGATAGTGAAGCAGTAAGTGTGAGGGAGTCATGCTGATAGAGACGCAGCAAGTGTGGTGTGGTCAGGCTGATAGTGTCACAGTATTTGTGAGGGGTCAGGCTGATAGTGGTGAAGTAAGGGTCTGTGAGTCAGAGTGATCCTAATGCAGGAAGTGAGAGGAGACAGGGTGATAGTGACGCAGTGAGTGTGAGGGTGCCAGCGTGATGGTGACAGAGTCAGTGTGAGTGTTCAGGCTGATATTGATGCAGTATGTAAAGGGCGTCAGGCTAATACTGGCCAGTAAGTGTTAACTAACAGGGTGATAGTGATGCAGGAAATGTGAGGAGTCAGACTGATAGGCACGGTGAAATTGTGAGGGGTCAGGCTGATAGTGATGCGGGAAGTGTGCGAGTGTCAGGCTGATAGTGACACAGTAAGTGTGTTGGGAGCAGAGTGATAGGACCGCAATAAGTGTGAGCGGCTTTGGATGATAGTGACAGGTCAGTATGAGGGGGAGGATGGTAGTGATCCAGTGAGTGTGAAGTGTCAGGATGACAGTGAAGCAGACTGTGTGAATGTGTCATTGTGATGGTGACATGGCAAGTGTGATGGGGTCAGGGTGACAGTGACGCAGATGCTTTCAGGGGGTCAGGTTGTAGTGATGCAGTAATTGTGCGGGGTCAGTGTGATAGTGACGCAGTGAGTGTGAGATGTCAGTCTGGTAGTGACGCAGAACATTTGAGGTGCTCGGTTCAAAGTGACGCAGTATGGGCAAGGGGTCAGGGTGACATTGATGAGGATGCACTCACAGGGCCAGGTTGTAATAAAGCTGTAAGTGTGAGTGTCACAGGCTGATAGTGATGAAGTAAATGCGTGGGGGTAAGGTGGTTAGGGTTGCAGCAAGTGTGCAGGGGTAGTGCTAGAAGTGACGCAGTAAATGTGAGGGTTAAAGCTGATAGTGACGCATTAAGTTTGAGGGATCAGGCTGATCTTGACGCAGTAAGTGTGACGTTGTCAGGATGATAGTTACGCTGTAAGTGTATGGCGGCACAATGATCTTGCCGCAGTAAGAGTGGGGAGTCAGGGAATAGTGACGCAGTAAGCATGATGGGTAAGCCTGATCGTGATGCAGTATATGTGAGGGAGTCAGCCTGGTAGTGGTGCAGTATGTGTGAAATGGTCAGCCTGATATTGATGCAGTTAGCGTGTTGGGGTCAAAGTGATAGTGACACAATAGGTGTAAGCGGCTCAGGATGATCGTGACACAGTGGATGTGAGATATCAGTGTGATAGTGATGCAGTAAGTGTAAGGGGTCAAGATGACAGTGACACTAAGTGTACGGCCCTCAGTGTGATAGTGCCACAGCAAGTGTGGGGTGTCACGGTGTAAATGACGTCGTAAGTGAGAGAGGGGCATTGCAATAGTGAAGCAGTAAGTGTGAGGGCGTCAGGCTGATAATGACACAGTCAATGTGACGGGGCAGTGTTTTAGTGACAAGATATGTGTGAGGCATCAGTCTGATACTGACACAATAAATGTGATGGAGTCAGGCTGATAGTGACACAGTAAGTGTGAGGGGTCAGCCTGATAGTGACACAATAAGTGTAAGGATTCAGGGTGAAAGTAACATGGGAAGTGTGAGGGCATGACTGAAAGTGACGCAATAAGTGTGTGGCGGTGAGGCTGATGGGGACACAATAAAAATAAGGCCGGCTAGGTGGAAATGGCAAAGACTGTGTGAGTGGGTCAGGGTGATAGCGACGCAGTAAATGTGAGGAGGTCAGGGTGAGAGTGACGCAGTAAATGAGAGAGACGATCAGAGTGAGAGTGACACAGTAAGTCTGAGGGGTCAGACTGATATTGACGCAGTAAGTATGAAGGGGTCAGGCTGAGAGTGACAGTTAGTGTGAGGGGGAGAGTTTTAGTCATATAGTAAGTGAGAGGCGTCAGACTGAAAGTGATACAAAAAGTGAGTGGGTCAGGGTGATATTGACGCAGTACGTCTGAGGGGTCAGGCTGATAGTGACGCAATCAGTGTGATGGGGCAGAGTTTTAGTAACATGGTAAGCGTGAGGCGTCAGTCTGATGCTGACACAAAAAGTGTGATGGAGTCAGGCTGATAGTGACGCAGTAGGTTTTAGGAGTGAGGGTGATATTAACATAGGAAGTGTGAGGGTGTCACTGATAATGATGCAATATGTGTGTGGCTGTCAGGCTGATAGTCACGCAGTAAAAATGAGGATGTCAAGGTGAAACTGGTGCAGTAAGTGTGAGGATGGCAGATGGACAATGATGCAGTAAGTGTGAGGGGTTCACGCTGATATTGAGGCATGCAAGTGTGAGGGGCCGGGTAGATAGTTACGCTGTGTGCTGGCGGGTCCGGCTGATAACAACGCAGAAAATGTGAGTGCCTCAGTGTGACAGTGACGCATTACGTGTGAGAGGGTCAGGGTGATAATGACAGAGAAACTGTGAGGGGTTCAGGTTGATAGTGATGCTGTAATTGTGAGCTTGATCAGCGTGATAGTGAGGGGCTCAGGCTAATAGCGACACAGCAATTGTGAGGGGGTCAGGGTAGTAGTGACGCAAAACGTGTGAGCGGGTCAGGCTAATAGTGAGGCAGTACGTGTGAGGTGTTAGGCCGATAGTGACGCATTAAATGTAAGAGTGTTGGTGTGCTAGTGACGCAGTAAGTGTGAACCGCTCAGGATGATAGTGACGCAATAAGCGTGAGGTTTCAGGTAGACACCCATGCAGTAAGTGTGACGGCGTTCGGGTGATAGTGACGCAGACACTTTGAGGGTGTCAGATTGAGAGTGACACAGGAAATGTGAGGGGACAGGTTGAGAGTGACACAGTAAGTGTAAGAGGTCAGGCTGATAATGATATACTAATTGTGATGGAGTCAGGATAATAGTGGTGCAGTGAGTATGAATTGTCAGGGTGATAGTGACACACGGTGTGAGTGGGATAGAGTTATAGTGATGCAGCAAGTATGAGGAGGTCAGAGTGATAGTGTGCAGGGTCTGGCTGAAGGTGATGCAAGAAGAGTGAAAGGTTCAGTGTGATCTGGACTCACTAAGTTTGGGGGGTCAAGGTGATAGTGATGCTGTAAGTATGAGTGGGTCAGTCTGATAGTTACACAGTACATTTGAAGGGATCAGGCTGGTATTGATGCAGTAAGCATGAGGGAGTCAGGCTGATATTGATGCACTAAGTGAGAGAGTGTCAAGGTGATGGTGATGCATTAGGTGTGAGCAAGGTTAGTGAGAGAGTGACGCCGTTAGTGAGTGGGGTTTGGCTGATAGGGATGCAGTAGGTGCACATGTATCAGGGTGTGAGTGATGCAGGAAGTATGAGGGGGTCAGAGTGATTGCGACGCAGTAATTCTGAGGCGATCAGAGAGATACCAATGCAGTAAGCATGAGGGGGTCAGGCTGTTAGTGACTCTGTCAGTGTGAGTGTTGAAGCTCCTAGTGAATCAGTAGGTGTGAGGTGGTCAGTGTGATTGTGGCGCAGTAAATGTGAGAGGGTCAAGGTGATAGTGACATAGTAAGTTTGAGGAAGCAGTGTTGTCGTGACACGGTAAGTGTGAGGCGTCAGTCTGGGACTTTCCTAATAAGTGTGATGGAGGCAGGCTGATAGTGACACAGTAAGTGTAAGGAGTAAGGTTAATAGTAACATAGGAAGTGTAAGGGCGTGACTGATAGTGACAAAGTAAGTGTTTGGCAGTCAGGCTGATAATGATGCAGTCAAAATGAGGGTCTCGAAGTGAAAGTGGCGCAGTAAATATGAGGGCACTAGATGGATAGTGATGCAGTAAGTTTGAGGGGTTCACGCTGATATTAAGGGGGTAAGTGTGAGGGGTCAGGTCTGTAGTGATGCAGTAAGTGTCGGCGGGTCAGGCTGATAGTGATGCATTCAAAGACCAAATATCCAAGGCTCACTGTAGTGCTGAATAGCGAGACTTCTCAAGGCTAAAACAAAAATTAATAGTTCTCATCCTGGTCATAAATCACTATGCTTCATTTTAAAATTGTCCTCTCCTGCTTCTAGATTCACCAATGAGGGAACAAAATTTAATTTCACTACCCTGTTTATCTCTTCAAATATTTTGCAACTCTCAATGAGATTGCCTCTCTTGTTTTGAAACTGTTAAAAAAAAGAACGAACTTGCCCAATTTCAATTCACAGGACAAACGTTCATACATGACATCAAGACTAATCAGTATTCGTGGTATTCCTCGTATGGCATTAGTATCTTTCCTAAATTGAGGATTATAATTCCTCATACTGTAGTCCAAGTGCGGTCGAACTGAGCCACAATGCATTGGAAATAATGCTTTGTTCTTGTGCCCTGAAATCCTTCTGCAGCTTTCACAACAGACTTCTACAACTGCTACTAGACTTCAATGACTTATTAAAAACTTCTCCAAGATGCAATTCTAAAAAATCTGTACATCAGACTTTCTACTTCAAACCTTAGATAATAATCTCCACACATTTCCCTCCTGATAAGTGTGATAAAGTCAAATCGTTGCTATTTATTAAATCATGAGGGACATGGATAGGTTGACTCATCAAGGTGTTTTCCTGCTGGTGAGGAAGTCAAAATTTAGAAAACATTGTTTTAAAATTAGTGGGTAAGGATTTAAATGGGACGTCAGAGGCAACATTTTCAGTCGTGTCCAGAATGAGCTGCCAGAGAAATTGTTGGAGACTGGTACAACTGTAACATTTAATGGCATCTGGATGGAAATATGAGTAACAAGGCTTAGAGGGATGTGGGCCAAATGTTGGCAAATGGGACCTATTAATTTAGGATAACTGTCCACCATGGTCAAGTTGGAAAGAAGGGCCACTTTCCATGTTGTATTGTTCAAGGACTTGATGACTCTAGAACAACCGCAAAATCTTTGCAAATAATTCCGTCAAGATGATTTCAAGTTCCAAATCTTGGGTCAATCTTCCTCTCTTGTGCTCACAAGTTCATTACCTGATGTCAGAACTTACGGATTAGTTGCTGGATCCATTTCTGTAAATTGGTTCTGCATTCTTTCTAATTCCGATTTATTTTTTTTACGAATGTAGCTAGTGTTTATGGACTTGGCATCAATATTTCAAATACCATATTCTGATGAATATTAAAACACAACAGCATATCTACTTTGGCACCAGATGATGAGCAATTGAGTCAAAATCGATCGGACGCAGTGAGACAATGATCCTCTCTTCGTATGGTGTACATCCGTGACTCTATAATTCGACGAAGAATCATTCCCACAACTTCAGCTGTGTCAGAATCTAGTTTGCGGTGAAAGCCTGTCAATCTGCTAAGGTAACGTTCGTCTGGTTATCTGCAAAGGATTTGGCGAAATCTTTGGGTTTTGACAATTTTTTCTTTAAACAAATTACGTATTTCATGAATTCAGTTCTTTTACTATGAAAATGGGCAATCAGGATGCAGCTGTGATGGCCGAGAGGTGAAAGCGTTGGATTTGAAATCCAATGGGCTCTTCCTGCGCACGTTCGAATCCCGCTCACAGCGTTGATTCTTTTAAAAGTCATTAATTCCTTTGCAGAATTTGGATTTCATGGAGCTTGAGCTTTGCATTCAATCGAAAGTAAATTTTCAACTGTGAAGAATCTGAAGTCATTTCAAGACGTCTAATTGAATAAATTATATGTCAAGAAACAAAAAGCCACCAACTTCCAACACGAATCAGTTTCCAAACATTTGTCGAACTATTGTGAAATTTGGATGTTCGGGAGTGAGGCGGCGGGGGTGGGGGGGGGGTGTAGGTGGAATTAAGCAAAACAAGGAGCAATGCAATACATTTACCTGCAGGTGATGAGATTTTTTTAGGATCAGTTGAAAGTCAAGCTGAGAAAGTTCAACCTAATTTACAGCTGACTCTCAAGGCCAATTATCTATTATATTAGCAGTCAATGAATGAGAAAAAACAACTCCATGTGTGGAAAGGAACTCGACTGGTCCAGGTTCCTGGCTTGAGGCGTGATAAGGCAAGGCGATATCAGCGGAGTAGAATTTTCTGGAAATATGAGAAATGGAATGTTAACAGTCTTCTGCTGTCCACATTCGTAAGAAACTGTGCATTAAGAACTGAAATTGAAAATTAACGATGAAAATCAGACTTAGCCCTCTGCTTGTGGGGTAGCATTGTTCAGAAGAATAGGTTGTTGCTGAGACTAAAATTGACCAAAATAATCGATTGGGATCTTATCCACGACCTCCGTTGGAGCAGTTGGTGTGGAGAGCTCAGCTTGAAGAACCAAGTGCCAATTATTCATCTTGGCTGTCTGAGTTGCTCAGTTAAACAGACTCCCAGTTTAATGAAAAAACCTTTGCTATCAGTGCTAGATGTTTTCATGTCAGCATGTTCCGATATGAGAAGACACTCCATGAAGTAGATGCGACTTAAATTTTGACTCCAACATCAGAGATGTTGACACATTTCTGCACCAAAACAGCACTACCATTGGTATCGAAACAAACTGAAAAATGGTCAAGTTCACTTAGATATTTCCTTTCTGCAGACTCTGCCAATGGGCGTTCAGGCCCGATGTAGGAATAGGGCGTGGTGACATCTGTTCGCAAGTGGATCACTTCATTCTTGCTCACGATCCATAAACCGTAATTCATTTTGAACTTCTTAGCTATCAGCATGATAAATGTTACATTATGCATAGGTTTGCTTCTCGAAAGAAAGAGCGAAATCTTATTCAATGCAGACGCAAATTCAAGTTGTCCCTGGTCGACCAGAAGACAGATATCGCGAAACAAAGTGAATACAGAAAACAATCAATGTTTTCTGGGAGTCAAAAAGCTGTATTGGAAGAACGGAAACATATATTTGGAACTACAGTCACGTACCACTCCCAGACTAAATGTTCTTGACCTTCATGTCCACCGTTGCTGCAAAAATTATCTTCACAACTCAGAACTTTGTGTTCTTTGATATTGTCTCCTTCATGTTTCTCTTGATTTTGAAACTAAAACCGAGCAATAGTAATGCACACTATTTCACTTGCAAAGATCAGAAGAAGATCAATTTATAAGAGAACAGAAATAAAGCTACGTCTGTCTTCCGAGACAGTTACCATTTCCGAGTCAACGCTGTGCGCAGGGAGACCCCACTGGCTTTCAAATCCAACGCCTTCACCTCTCGGCCATCACAGCTGCATCCCGATTGCCCATTTTCATAGTAAAAGAACTGAATTCAAGAAATACGTAATTTGTTTAAAGAAGAAATTATCAAGACCCAAAAATTTCGCCAAATCCTTTGCAGAAACCCAGACGAACGTTACCTTAGCAGATTGACAGGCTTTCACCGCAAACTAAATTCTGACACAGCTGAAGTTGTGGGAATGATTCTTCGTCGAATTATAGAGTTACCATTTCGACTCCAAAAAGTCTTCTTCAGAAGTCTGCGCAATGAACTCGAAATAGTAGACCGAAAACGAAAAAAAAGCCATAATGCCGCGAATACACCACCCGCAAGCGCATCAAGTCCTACTCGAATATGCTGCATTACTACTCTCAACATCAGTGGAGAACGGAACAAAGCTCATTCTGCAGTTGTCAACCTGTTATGACGTAGTTTGTAAAGTGAAAAATATGATTAGATAAAAAGCGGGCTGAAAGCAGGATATCAGAAGTCTGAAAAAAGCAAGTGCGTGCTTTGCTTTGAAGAAAGTTGGCAGTGATGAAAATGGAAATTAACTACATTGAGGGGGGCTTAATTAATACTCAGAATCGTTGCAACACACAGGGACGCAATTCTTTTTGCTGGGTTTCTGTTCTGCTATTTTATAATCACGACTGCTGTCGGGTTTGGTTTCCATTCCAGGCTTAGGTGACTGCCTGATGGAAGTTTGCACATTCGCCCAATTTCTGTGTGGTAGCTCTGGTTTGCTACCACATTCTAAACATTTGCAGGTTATTTGGATTCGCCATTGAACGCACACGGTTACAGAGACAGGGATGTGGAGAGTGTCTGGATAGGACGTACTTCAGAGGATTTTTGTGAACTTAAATAGACAGAGTGGGGTTAGTCTGCTGTTTCCTGGGTAAGCTACATGGACAGAGAGGGCTCAGGGTATTCTTCCCTGAGGGAGATACATTGACAGAGTTGGATTAGTTGCTCTTACCTGTGTCAGTCACGCAGATACAGTAGGGTCAGTCTGTCCTTCGCTGGGCGAATTTCTTTCACAGAGTGGTGACAGTCTGCTCTTCCCTGCCTGAGTTAAACAGAAAGAGCGGGGTCAGTATTCTCTTCCCTCGATAATTTATGTTGACAGTCTGGCTTCCGTCTGCTCTTCTCTGGCGAGTTACATTGGTAGAGTGGGGTTAGTGTTCATTCATTGGGTGAGTGCCATAGACAGAATGGGATCAGTCTGCTTTTCCCTGAGTGAATTACATTTATAGAGTGGGGTCAGACTAATCTTCAGTGAATGACTTATATTGACCGTGTGGGATCAGTCTGCTGAGTTACACTGAGAGTGTGGGGTCAGTCTGCCCTTCCCTCGGTGAGTAACACTGACTGAGTGGCGTCAGTTTGCTCTTCCCTCAGTGAGTTACATTGACAGAGTGGCATCAGTCTACTCTTTCCTGTGCGAGTTACGTTGAAAGAGTGGCGTCAGTCTGCTTTTCACGGAGTGAGTTATTTGGACAGTGTGGGATCAGTCTGCTCTTCCCTGGATGAGTTGCATTGAAAGAGTGGCGTCAGTCTGCTCTTTCTTTGGTGAGTTGCATTGACAGAATGGGGTCAGTCTGCAATTTCCTAGTTGTTTTAAAGTGATCGCGTGAGGTCAGAGTGCTCTTCCCTGATTGAGTCTCATTGACAGATTGGGCTTCATCTGCTCTTCCCTGGGAGAGTCATATTAACAGAATGGGGTCAGTCTGCTCCTTTCTGAGTGAGTAATATCATATAGTGCACTCAGTCTGTTCTTGCCTGGGTGAGCTACGTTAAGAGATTGGTGTCAGTCTGTTCCTCCACGGGCGTGTTACTATCTCAGAGTCGTGACAGTCTGCTCTTCTCTGTCTGAGTTTAACAGCAAGTATGGTTTCATTACTGTCTTTGCTGGATGATTCACATAGACGGAATGGAATAAGTCTTCTCTTCTCTGAGTGAGTTATTTGACAGAGTGGGGTCAGGCTCGTCTCCCTGCTTGTGTTTCATTGACAGATTCAGATCCGCCGGCTCTTTCCTGGATGAGTCACAGAGACAGAATGGGTACAGCCTGCTCTACTCTGAGTGAGTTACGTTGACAGAGTGGCATCAGTCTGCTCTTTCTTGGGTAAATTTTTCTGACTGAGTGGTATCAGTCTGCCATTTGCTGCGTGAGTTACTTTTTAAGTGTTGGGTCAGTCTGCTCTTCCCTGGATGACTAACATTGAAAGAGTGGCGTCAGTCTACTCTTCCCTGGGTGAGTTACATTAACAGTGTGCGGTCAGGCCATAATTTCCTCGTTGAGTTGCATTGATCGTGTGATGTCAGACTTCTGTCCCCTGGTTGAGTTATATTGACAGAGTGGGGTCCATCTGCTCTTCCCTGGGTGAGTTACGTTAGCAGTTTCGGGTCGGTCTGCTTTCCGCAATCCAAGAACTCCATCTCTAGCGGTTTCTTGTCAGTACCTCCATACTAAGGATTTGAGGAGTTAACAAAAGTAACTCGTCCCCTACATCTTTGGGATAATTAGGGATGGGCAGTGAATCTTATCTCATTGAAATACAACTGTGTCCAAGAAATGCATTTCTAATAATTGCATGTTCTAAGTCGACACTGCAAGTGGTCGGGAATAACTTGAGGAGAGGTGCAGGGTAGAATAATTAAAGTCAAATGCACTGATGCCAAGAGACATAACACAAGATGTGAGTGTGGAGCTGATAGTGCAAGGCTCAGTGTCAGTGCTATTGGTTCAGCATTTATTGCTCGCTGTTCACAATGACTCACACACCACTGCTGTCAATTCACAACAATGAGCCTGTTCGTCTTGGTTTGAAAATCCCTGCGTGTGTATTAACGTGGTTAATGGGACGTGAGAGGAGATGAGTACATCCTCTTTATTCTGTCAGTTTAAACAGACGAAAATATCTGTTGGATGCCAATGAAAGAGGATACTGTCTTTTTCTGTGCCTTTTTAGTGGGCATACTCAGCATTGAAACGTCTGTTTTTGCACAAGCAGAGTTTGATTGCCATTCATACTGAGCAACATTAATACAGAAAACGCGTTTTCGAATTCCTGTGATCAAGTGGTTCAGGCATTGCACATATGGACGAGAAATCTGGCTTTTAACGTGGCGCCATGGCTTAGCTGGTGAAAGCAGCTCCCATCACACTGGTGCCTGCTCATTGTATTGAAAGCTCATTATTTCTCTCAAGTATTGTGTTGCTGATCGAGGAACTCAGTGTCCTGTTTGAATTGCTGTACATTCTGATTTCGCGTTCCGGCTTCATTTTCCTGGTTTAAATCCAGTAGTGTAGGTTGCTCTTTTTAACTACTATTTTAACCTGGAGATTCTTCCCGCAGTTCCACAAGCACTTCTGCTTCCCATCCTCTTATTCTCATTCCTTCATTCCCTGTTTTGTGGAAATTAAGTGATGAGGCAGGAGACACTGCAGCATTCCCGGGAAATGTTGTGGTAATGGCACTGACACCACGACATGATCACCATCATTCTCTGCTGTCACCATTCATTCATTGTACACCAACAGTAAATGCATCGTTGTTCTTCTTCAGCTGTCATGTAATTACTTTCTTTTTCTTTTGGATAAGGAATTCAACTTTAACTTCGAAAGGGTCTTTAGATTTTGAGGAAGAAATGTCTCTTGCCTCAGGTCGACGTATCCAGAGAATACTCCAGAGAATGTGAGACTACTTCGTCCGACTCCAGCCAGGCATCAGAAAGCCTCTCAGCAGTTCGAATCTCAAACTGTCTCTGAATGTCAGGCTTTTCAAGAGCAGAAATGGGAAATAAGGGATATCGACAGCCAGACAGTCGGAGGATGTGAAAAAGGCCCAGGAGGATACAGAGACAAATATAGAAAAAACAAAGACCCATATTGAAGCAGACACTGAAAGAAACAATTCTCCATTCGGCGTGACTGCTAAATAACGGAAGCTAAAAGGAAATGTAGCCATTAAAACATAGCCTTCCACCAGCTCAAGAAAATGAAAGTAGCATGACAGCTGATTAAGTCCTTTTAAGATTGTAAATTCGATGTTTGTAAGATCAAGAGTGATTTTGATAAATATCCTGATTCGACAGGTAAGATTATCATTTTCCCAAAAGTATAATCTAGAAATCTATAACTAACCTGTTTCCTGTCCATCTTAAGAAACAAAGCCTGTTTCTCTCCACAGATGTTGCCAGTTGAAGCGGGTTCCTCTATCAATTCTCGTTTTTAGTTCATATTTCCAAAACCTGTATCTTTTTAATTTTTGATAACCTGGCACCAAACCAAGCATTACCAGGTTCGGACCAGTGGTAATAAATACTGGTAACACGAAATATTTGCACAATAAAACATGCTTTCCCTGTCCGAGAATAGAACCAACACTATTGCGGTTAGAGTTCCAAATCCTAACTACGAGATTACCCGGAATGAAGACAGATGCTCTTGCACTTATTCTCAATGAAATGGATTTGCCATTTCATTTCTGACCAGTTTCACTGCAGATTGGTTTCTACTCGTCTTCAAGTTTTGCAGAATGGAAAATCACATTTGGCTCATGGCGCAGTCTGGTTTAAAGACATTCATCGATTCTATTCCCAGTTTCCAGATTTGGTCCATAACCTTATGTGTTCTGATGTTCCCAGTGCAAATAGCAGTGAGGTTCTCGCTTTGATCTTAGATGACACAACAATGGGGTTGAAGTTTGACATAGTCTCACTGTGTTATTCCCCACGTTGTGTCTCCCACAGAAAGAGACACACAGACACATTCCCCGAGAGTGGCAGAGTTCTCAGGATTTGACCAGCACCTTGTGCTTCACTTCAGATGTCCGCTCCAACATGCAAGTTCAACCTCCAAAAGGCAGCTTTTGGTTAAACCAAAGCCAGTTCTACAGACAATGAGAGACGTTGATCTGAGCTAGAATTTGAATTGGACGAAAGAAACTGTAAATTCGAAAACCCAAACCGTTCCGTTCCTGACAGACAACAGGAATGGACGAGCACGCTGCATCCTCGTGATTTTAAATGCGAACCGACAATCCCCTAATTCGACATCAGGCGTGTTACCAATTCTGTCACTGACCCAAAGACCAGGTCTGACTGTGACAGTTTGTCGATAGGTAATGTAAACGTCCACATCAGGGAAACAGCATTCACAAGGTGAAAAATCAGCAAACATTATCACCGTCACTGTTTCACTTGGAATTCCCCACTCTGTGAAACATTTCCTTTCACTGTACTTTCATACTTGAAGTGTTTTACATTCCAGAGCCTGAACTAATTCAGCGAGAACCCACTGGTCATTTCGGGCCCGTCATCCGGAATGAGGCGAGTTGAACGGTGCCTTTCTTGCTGCCAACACATCAGCGCAGCTCAAAACGAGCTCGTGTTAGCATCAGTCTTTACTCAACTTGCTGCAGTATATCTGCTGAACAACATCAGATTATCACAGCATTGCCTTCTTCACATTGAAACCAAGGGTGATAATATGAACCGACTTGGAAACTTGGAGAGAGAAACACTGCTGACGAAGACGATTATGACGTGAAGAGGAGGCACTAGAGTTTGTTCAGGTCCCAAAGGCTCCTGCAGTATCAATGGACATCCCTCCATACGAGTCTGAGATTGCATTGCCCAGAACAGGCTTTCATTCCCAGTCAGGAAATGAAGATTTAATTCTCTTCTTGTGAATTATCCGAAGGAAAACTAAATCCTGGTTGCACCCAGAACACACACACGGATCCTGCCAGAACAATTCAGTGATCAATCAGCATCTGTCTGGAAGGACAATGGCAGCAAATACAAGCGAAAGCTATCACCGCAACTACCCCTCCAAGGTTTTCACGTTTCCCAGTTGAAAATACTTCGCTGCTTCTTCAATGTCACTACGTCTAAATCCTTGCCTCATGGTATCATGCCTGTACCCCGCTACTGACGGCATCCAGGGTTCTGCTGAGTACTCAAAATCTCAATCTCTCGAGTAATTAGGGATTGACGGTGCATCCTATCACATTGAGCAATGACTTTGTCCCAGTAATACGTTTCCAAAAGCTGCAGTTTCTAAGGGAACATTGCAAGCTGTCGGGAATAAATTGTGATTCGGAGATGCCGGTGTTGGACTGGGGTGTACCAAGTCAAAAATCACACAACACAAGGTTATAGACCAACAGGTTTACTTGGAAGCACACTAGCTTTCAGAGTGATGCTCCTTCATCAGGTGTTTGTGGAGGGCTCGATCATAACACAGAATTTATAGCAAAAATTTGCAGTGTGATGTAACTGAAATTATACATTGAAAAATTGATTGTGTGTTAAGCCTTTCATCTGTTGAACGAAGTGAAAATATCACTGTATTCTATGTGTACATCACAAAACCCTTTTTTTAAAAGTTGCATTCTCGGGTTAGCTGTTAACAATGGTAATAGCTAGACAATATGTTGAAGGTGTTAGCCCCTGTGTTCTCTGTCTCTGACCTGATGTTTAGATTGATTCCAATCCAAAAAGTGAGAAAACATAGTTTTACATAATTTCATGCAGTTTTTGAGCTCAGAGTTCTACATGAATGTATGTAGTTTCTGAGCAATTTGCAATGTAACTCTCAAAGTACCAAACAAATTCACCACACAAAATATATGTGTGCATGTGGGTCTTTGTCTGTGTGGGTGTCTCCAGCGAAACCAAAAACTGACAACTCATGAACAGAAGCAGAACTGACAAAGAGAACATATTTTCACAGACTCATGAATGCTGTCTGTGAGGCAGAGCGAGTCGCCTGGGTCATGAGCTGCTCACACAAATTGCAGCGAGGCAATTCCAAATGGTGCTTTCAACGTACTGGCGCCTTAGAGCACCAATACTTCCAGGAATGTGCCCAAGTAACATGAATCAGAACTGACTAACAATGAACCATGGAAAGTGAAGATTACCAATTACAGTCTCGATTAGATGAGGTGAACAATTGGGCTGATGTCTCCACCGGATCGAGAATACCAATCACCAGCCTCTCTCATCAGGACAGAAATTAAGGAAATTATGGAAAAGTAACCAAGTTTCGTATCGCAATTTCCCTCCTTTTCGCAACAACAACAGAAAACTGCGAGCAGACTCAATGTAGAACCTAATTTCACATCAACAGGGAAATAAATATCTCCATTCACTTTCAGAGAAACTGTGAAAAATGCAAATTGTCTGGAATATGAAAGTTTGGCGCAGCCTGTTTTTAAGTCGCATATTATGCTGGTGGCCTTTCGAGCTGGAGGGGAACGTGACAACTACAGCAGAAGGGGAAAACCAGCGTGGGCACGGACATGTTGGTTGTTTTCTGCTGTGCCACATCACAGCTGGGCTCGAAGAAATGACTACTTTTTCTGTTCAACTTGAACAAAACTCATCCCTGCAAACCGTTGCCAGCTTCATCCATTAGCACACGTGGCCGCGCAGGGATGCAAACACAAGCCTTGTTAAGAAGTGGAATCTGAAATCAGAGTCTCAGGTTGCTCAGCCACGCGAGCACATAGGCCAAAACCAGAAACCCAAGAGCATGTACCTGATGATACCCTGCAGCATACTCACAGCAACTGCACCAGTTCTGCAGAATAAGCGGTGAGGAGGAATTGCTCTATCTGAGCGGTCGTGCTTGTTGTTCTCATCAGCAAATATGGCTTTGAATTTGCTAGCCCATATCTGCTGCCATGCTGAAACGGAATGCAATTTCGATTACTCGCTGTGTAAAACTTTACTCATTTTCTCCCCTCAGATAAAGTGATCACTGGAGATGATGAATTCTGCTCCTGCCAGAAACGCCGACTCTCCTGCTGCTCAGATGAACTGGAAAACTGGTTTAGCACGGGAATCCGAGAATGGCAGAACACGTAGCAAGAGTATTCGAAACCCAGAGCCAATAAAAATTCCAACTTTCATGTTATTTCTCCATAATAGTGCATTATCCAGCAGAGCCATGAGCAACTGCCACCTGGCTGCAAGCTGAGTTGGAAACCTATGTGGGTATCAAGGACATGTGACTCACTTATTGTCGGTAAATCAAACAGTTCTCACTTTGAGGTGTGCAAAAATTTATTCCTATACATATTTAGGGAAGGTCAAAGGCGATCTGAGATGTCAAAGAGGTGGTCACTGTTCGTGATTGCTCTTTGTTCGAGTTGTGAAAAGGCGTCCCGCTTTAGTCACATTCACGTTTCTTGTTGATGACTGAATCAGACAGAAGGTGTTTCACCAGAGCTGCACGTGACTTGCAATCCTCTCCCTCGCTGTCATACTTTCCTGGAACTTTGTGAGAACAAGAAAACAAAGTACAGACTGTCATTTGGCAGCCTCTCTGTGATCTCCTCATTTTAAGTTACAACATGGCTTAGACTTCAGGCCACACGGTAATATTAGTAACAGTACGAGAACAAGAGACGATAGTTCATCTGTGCCTGTAAATCTTTTCATTCTGAATGAACTGTATCCGTGTCTGCTGCTTCGAAACTCGAATATGTGAACTGCTCCAAACTAAGACTGAGGATTTCTGGTTTTGGTTGACACACGTTGAGAAACGCCAGTCAGCGTTCAAATGAAGCTTTCAGAGCACATTTTCGGATGCATTTGACAGAGACTAACATCATGAATCCAGTGTTCGCTGTGACAGAAGGAAATGAATACTCGCCTTGTTACTGATCCAGGCCACCTTCGCATGTAAAGCAAATGCGGTCCTGTTGTTACAGAAAGGATCAGTGCCCGGTAACTGTGTCCTTAAAGTGGACATGAATGAAAAAATAAAGAATACCATGTTGAAATATCCAGGAAATATTGGTTGAAAAGGCGCAGACAATTTTGCCTGCAGCGCCAAGACAGAGGACTATATGTAACTGCACTCTGAAAACAGGATGGCCAGCAGTGATATAAACATCGCCACATATGAAGGACCACTGCGAATAGAAATTTGAAAATGAAGTTCACGCAGCAGGTATTCGGAATTATGTTCTTTCCACCGCTACAGTAGTATTGGGCGAGAAAATTCAAAACAAACTTGCTGATGAGTATGCAATAAAGCCCCATCGAACATGATATGAAAGACTGTCGTCCATAAAGAGGGAACAACAATGTTTCTTCTAAGCTTTGTACTGGGCCACTTTCGCACAAACTGCTACTGCTACTCTCCAGAAAAAATCAGGGCTCGCGGCATGCACTCTTAGAAATGGTGACCATCAGTGCTGGAAACATCCCTACATATTCAGAACAAGGAAGAATACATATCGAATAAAAGCGTAGATGGCAATTAATTGGACTTGTATTCCCTTTCGCCACAACAGCTAGAATGTGCGGGGATATACAGAGTAAGGTTTACTGGCCAGGTCAGAAAGCAATTACCTCCACATATCTTGACACACAAGCCTATCTTTCATTCTGTCCGTTTTTTTTTTGAAGCGCCGATCCTTTCCGGAGGAGATGAAGATGATGATTGCTCCCCCGCAGGATCACAGTGGGGCCAGAGACCCGATGGAGCTGCTCAGGACAGTTCGTGTTTGCCGAGAATCACTGAAACTGAGATTGATGACACGTAGACACGGTGTAAGAGCTGCCAACACTTGTGGAAGGTTTTGGGACGGATTGGGACCCACTCTGGGAAAAAGACTGGATCCTAAGACTGGGGAGTAAGTGTTCAGGGAGAGGACAGGAGAATGGGGTAAAGTACGATATAAGCCAAGATCGAATGGCGGAGGAGACTAGATGTTCTGAAAGCGGTAACCGTCCTCATATGTCTTCCAATCTCTGGCCATCTGGTATCTAAGGAAATAGAGAGAGTTATTTGTTCAGTTGGAAGTCCTGGGCAAAGTGAGAGATAGAACAAGCATGATACAATTTTAGAGACTGGGAAAATGTTTGGAGAGGAAGCAATAAATGTGAAGCTGGATATAAAGTTTGAAGTCAGGGCATATTCAATAAAAATGAAGTTTGTAGAAAGGCAGAGGGACATGGAGATGGAAAAAGAAGCGTCACCAGTCCCGAAATCTCATTCGGTTTTCATTTTCAAGATGCGACCGGACCTGCTGAGAGTTTCCAGCAATTTCACTTGTTGATTCTGAAACAGAAGATGGGAGTGATCCTGGACCAATCAGCTCTCCCATGTCCTAGGAATATTTGACTTACCCGTTCGATCAGATCACGTTTGTCCCACACTGAAACCTCAGAGTCCTTCCCCACCCCCACCCAAGTTACTGGCAATAAACTGTTCATTACATAAACTTACATGAGAACAAAACAAGAACAATTGCAAAACGTTCAGGGAGAGCGCCGTTCCGTTCCATCAGCACATTCTGAATCAGTTAATTGTTGTTCAGGACCCATGAGACATTAAGCAGTCTCTGTCACACCACTAACAAATGGTCATTCGCGTTCTGTGTCTTTGAACACTTTGGTTGGTGCACGGATGTAGTGGAATCTCACATTTTGAAATAGACATCATTCATAGTATTTTCAGCTGCACTGATAAAGTTGTCTCTGGCGCTTCCAGTAAAGTGCAGACAGTTTTCACTCAGAAACCGACATGTGATCAAAGCAGGAGGACATATGTGTCAAGGAAAGCAACAAAAAGACTCCACCAGAGTTGGTTTGCAATTCTGCATGTGGAACGAAGAGCTGGAACTCTATTAAACAGTGAAAACGAGTATTATGGGGTTGGACGCACGACTCTCTGATTAAAAACCTCACATTGCACCGAATTGAGATATCCAGGTTTGGCACACGACGAATTAGTTTGCTATTTTATTCTGAGCACAATTCACCTGGCACAACAATTTGCAAAGATCCAGCTCATTCCTCCCAATCACAAAGAACATAATTCACATCTTTCACTTTTGTTATTTCTTCAAAACATTGCAATTTATTTGACATTTGTCCCGGCATTTAAGATTCAACTCGAATATTTTCATATGAAGTGATTTCCAGTCACTCTGGCAGACAGTAAATCAGTCGGAAAATTACCTAAGGAAACCCAATCATTTCTGTTCGCAGTATTGGGAATTTCCCATCTGCTGACGAGACAGAGTCCTCACAATCAACATTTTCTTTGTTCTTCCTGCTTAAAACGTTTACCATTTCTTATTTTCAAGACAGGAGTTTTGTTTACAACACGTTCCAAGAACAGGAACAACCTTCCAATCTCCTGAAGCCGTTTCCTATTTAAAATGGAAGTTTTGTTCCTTTCCCACGGGAAGAGCCGTTAATGAGAAAGGAGTTTCCACGAGCTGTGTCACAGGGTTTGGCAGGAAACCCTGATTGAAGCTGCAGTTGCCGCTTTCAGTTGGCATCGGGGGATTAGAGAACATGGTGTCGTATTCTGCTGCGTGTAACCGTCTTGCTCCCTGTGGACTCAGGGGGAATCATGGATGAGTTTTCGGAACAACACTGCCTTCCAGTCTCTGGCCATCTGCTATCTAAGGAAATAGAAACAGAGTTATTTGTTCAGTTCGAAGTCCTGGGCAATGTGAAAGATGGAACAGTTCTGATACAAAATTGGAGACTGGGAAAATTGTTGGAGAGGAAGTCATAAAAGAGAAGCTGAATATAAAGTTGGAAGTCAGGAGCCATTCAATAAAAAGGAAGAGTGTGCAAAAGCAGGTGGAGATGGACATGGAAAAGAAGTGCCACTAGTCCCGAAGTCTTAAATCGATTTATATTTCCAAGATGCAACCAGACCTGCTGAGATTTTCCAGTAATTTCATTTGTTGGTTTAGAAACAGAAGATGGCAGTGATCCTGGACCAAACAGCTCTCCCGTGCTCTGGGAATATTTGACTTACTGTGTCTATGTCCCACACTGAAACCTCACGATCCTGCCGCACCTCCATTCTCGTTACTGACAATATACTGTTCATTACGTTAAACACAAGAAGAACAATTGCAAAACGTTGAGGGAGAGTACCCTTCGGTTTCCATCAGAACAATCTGAATCACTGAAAATTGGTTCAGGACCCATGTGACATTGATCCGTCTCTGTCAGACCCCTCGCAAGTGGCCATTCGATTTCCGTGCCTTTGAACACTTTGGGTGGTGCACGGTTGGTTTGGAACCTCACGTTTTCAAACGGATATCATTCATTGTATTTTTGGCTGCACTGATAAAATTGTCTCTGGTGCCACCAGTAAAATGGAAACAGTGTTCACTCAGAAATCGACGTGTGATCAAAAGCAGGCGAACAGATGTGTCAATGAAAGCAGCAAGAACATTCCCCTGCGAAGGGTTGCAATACTGCACGTGGAACGAAGAGCCGGAATTGTATTAAGCAGTGAAAGCGCCCATTGTGAGGCTTGCGTCCACCACCCTCAGATTAAGCATCTCCCACTGCACCGACTGAGCTAACCAAGCACGGTGCACTGTGGATTAGTTTGCTATTACATTGCGAGCATAATTCATCAGCAATTTGTTAGGATCCAGTTCATTCCTCCTAATCACAAAAATATCATTCACACCTTTCACTTCAGATATTCCTTCAAAGCATTACAATCTATTCCTCACTTGTCCCGGGATTTAAGGTTCAACCTTAATATCTTCATATTTTTATCCTCACTTTTATATCGCTGATGTGATTTCCAATCTCTTTGGCAGACAGTAAATCAGTCGGGAAATTACCTAAGGAAACCCAATCATTTCCGTTTACAGTTTTGGGCATTTCCCATCTGCTGACGAGACATAGTCGTCTGAATCAACACTTTCTTTGTTCTTTCTACCTAAAACCTTTACCACTTCTTTTTTTCAAGTCAGGAGTTTTATTTATAACACGTTCCAAGAACTGAAGCAACATTCCAATGTCCTGAAGCCCTTTCCAATTTAAAGTGAAAGTTTTGCTCCTTTCACACGGAAAGAGCTGTTACGAAGGAAGGAAATTCCACGATTTTTTTCCCATGGCTTGGCAGAAAGTCGCTGATTGAAGCTGCAGTGGCCGCTTTCTGTTGGCATCAGGAGCTTGGAGAAAGTGATGTCGTTTTCTGCTGCGTGTAAACGTCTCACTCCCTGCAGACTTGGGGTGAATCATGGATAAGTTTTCCCGGTTACAATGTCAATACATGGTCGGGGTAAATGCTTGTGCTGAAATATTTGAGGCTTATTCCCTGGGTGGGCTCGAACCACCAACATTTCAGCCAACTGCGCTGACCATTTGAGATACAGAAACTGGCAACGCAGATATCCAAAAAGCAAAGTTATCGACATGATGTGAGGATCTGTCGGACAGCAGGAACTTGCGTTGTTTTCAGAGACGGTCACTGATTTTATCACCGAGAGGGTTCACACACTGAGAAGCTGCAAATACTGAAATTAAAAGGCACCCACACATGCGCAGTTCTCTCTCATACATCTCGACATAGTTGCGCACTTACAATGCTGGTATTTGAAGCCATGATTCGATAGAAACTGAAGCTTAAAAACCCAGCACATTAGACCGCTCGACCACGCTAGCACACACAAGCTAACACTCAGATTTGTTATGACTAGTGTTTCAGCATGGATTCACTTCAGTCACTTAGACCTCGCAAATCTTGCAATGAAATTGGCATAATTTAAGAAGAAAGACCAAACTAAAATGTGCAGACAAGCAACAGGCCCTTCATCCATTCAAGCCTGAGCCGATCAAAATCTACTGTTTAAACCTGTCACCCAATTCCTAACCATCTGTATCCCTCTGCTCCCCACCTACTCATGCATCTGTCCAGACGCATCTTAAATGTATCTACCGTGATTACCTCTCCCGTCTCTGCTGGGAACGCGTTCCAGACACCCACCACCCGCTGTGTCAAGTAGATGCTGCGTGTATCCCTCTTAAACCTTTTCCCCTCTCACCTTGAAAGCGTGACATCTCGGTATTTTATCCTTCAACCTGGGAATTAAAACTTTTCTCTATCTATCCTGTCTGTACCCTTCATGATTTTGTAAACCTCTAAAAAGGTCTCCCACAAACTCATTTTTTCTAATGAAAACAAGCCTCACCTACTCAACCTCTCTTACTATATTGCACCTTACATTCGAGGCAACATCCGCTTAAACCTTTTACACGCCCTCTCCAAAGCGTCCACATCCTTTTTGTAATATGGCGACCAGAAAACTACCCAGTATTCTTCGTGTGGCCAGACCAATGTATTGTTCAATTTTAACATGACTTGCCAGCCATTTTATTCAGTGCCCCATCCAATGAAGCCAAGCATACTATATGCCTGCTTGACTACTCTATCCAACTGTGCAGCAACCTTCAGTGTTTAATGGACGTGCACTCACAGATCTCTCTGTCCATCAACTTTTTTCCCCCAAAGCTCTTCCGTTCATTGTATAACCCCATCTAGAATTAGACTGACCGAAATGCGTCACCTCACATTTGTCTGTTTTGAACTCCAGCTGCCACTTTTCCGCCCAACTTTCCAGTATATCTATATCCTCCTGTATTCTTTATCAGTCACTTATAATTTCTGCTAGTCCAGAAATCTTCGTGTCATCTGCAAACTTTCTGATCATTGCAACAGTGCTCTCTTCCAGATCATTTAAGTATATCACAAACAACAGTGGCCTCAACACTGACCCCTGTGGAGCACTACTGGTCATCTTTCTCCATTTCCAGAAACTCCATTCAACTGCCACTCTCTGTCTCCCATTGCTCAACTAATTCTTTATCCACCTGTCTAGAACACCTGCACAGCATGTTACTTTACGTTCTGTATTTGGTTACAATGGGGAACCTTATCTAACTCCTTACTGAAGTGGATGTATATGACAGCAACAGCCTTTCCTTCGTCTATCAACTTGGGCACTTCCCCGAAAAACTCTATGCCTCTCACTGATATGCACATTATTTTCTAAATATGAATAGATCCTATCCCTCAGTTCCTTCTCCAGCAACTTTCCCAACACTGATGTTAGGCCCATTGTTCTGTAGTTATCCGGAATATCCCTACTATCCTTCCTGTACAGGGGACAATATGAGCAAGTTCCAGTCGGCCAGAACCTCACCTGTGCTGAAGGATGCCACGAAAATACCTGTCAGGGCCCCAGCTATTTCCTCTCTCACATCACTCAGGAACCAGGAATAGATGCCATCCGTTCCTGGGGAGTTGTCCACATTAATTACCCCTAGCCTGCACAACACAGCTTCCCTACTTATGTCAACATGATCCAGACTAATCAAATGTCTTACGCTAGACTCAACATTCATCATGTTCCTCTCCTCAGTGAACACTGATGGAAAATACTCATTCAGAATCATACCCACTCTCTCACATTCGACATACAGCCTTCCTTAATTTTCCTTTAGTGGACCAATCATTTCTCTGGTTACCCGCTTGCTTCTTTTATATGAATAATAGGCTTTAGGATTCTCCTTAATTGTGCTAGCGTGAAGTTGTTTCATGACCCCTTTTAACCCAATTGATTCCTCGTTTAATACTTGTTCTACTCTTCTCATGTTCCTCCAGGGACCATTATGTTGTTAGCTGCCGAGGCGTTATGTATGCTTCCCTTTTCCTCTTGGCGAGTCGTACAATTGTCCTGTCATCAACAGTTCACGAATATTGCCTTTCAAATCCTTTGCCTTCAACGGGACATGCCTATCCTGCACTATATTTAACCTATCTTTGAAAGCCTGCCACATATGAACTGTGGACTTTCCTACAAATAGCTGTGTCCAATCCACATTTCCGACCTCCTGCATAATTTTGATATAATTAGCTTTGGTCCAGCTTCGTACTCTTTCCTCCGGACCACTCTCATCTTTGTCAATGAGTATTCTAAAACTTCCAGAATATTAGACACTTCCCAAAGAAATCACCCACGGCAAATGCCGTCACCAGCCCTGGCTTATTCCCCAATATCAGTTCCAATATGGCTTATTCACTCGTTGGACTATATACCGCTCCAGAAAACTCACTTGGAGGCTTCTTACAGATGGTATCCCATCCAGACCTCTGACGCTAAGAGTATCCCGGCCATGTTGGGAAAACGGAATTCTCCAATCAACACTAAATTATTGCCTCTACGTCTTTCCATGATCTGTTTAACTATTTTTTTCTTACACCTCACGCTCTCTGTAATACAGCACCAAAAATCTAACCTCACCCTTCTTTTTTCACTGCTCCATCCATAGTGTCTCACGACCCAAGCCCTACATGGTGTCCTCCTTTCGCACAGCCATGACATCATCCCTGAACAGCAATGCAACTCCTTCCACTTTTACTTCCCTCCCTGTCCCGTCTGAAGCGTCTATATCCTAGAACATTTGGTTGCCAACCATGCCCTTCCATCAACTAAATCTCTGTGATAGCAATAACGTCATATTCCCAGGCACCAACCTAAGCCCTAAGTTCATCTGTCTATACTCCATGTATTAAAGTAGATGCATTTCAGGCCACCAGTTGTTTTGCATTCATCTGCTCTCTGCCTACTCTTCCCATTATTAATGCTATCTTCCAGATTCTTAGCGTTTCCAGTCTACACCTCACTGCCGACTTGTTTAATCTTGTGGTTCCCAGCCCCCTGCCACATTAGTATAAAACCTCCCCAACAGCAGTAGCAAAAACTCGCGAAAGGACATACGTTCCCGCTTGGTTCAGATGTAGATCGTCAATTTTCTTATAGTTCCAAATTCCCCAGAACTGGTCACAAAATCCAACAAATCTGAATCCCACCCTGCAGCACCATTCCTCAACTCACGTGTTCACCGTGCCTTTTTTTTATTCATTTCTACGCTGGCAGTCACATGGCACCGGCAGTCATCCTGCGATTATTACCTTTGAGGTCCTCCTCTTTAATTTCTCTCCTAGCTCCTTGAATTCTCCCTGCAAGTCCTCATCTCGTTTTTTTTGTTGCTGCCTGCCTGCACCAAGACAACTGGCTGTTAACGATCCCCTTTTCGAATTCTCTTCAGCCGATGGGCGACATCCCTGGCCTGAGCACCTGGGAGGCAACATGACTCTCCAGAATTGCTGATACTCCACAGTGAGTCCACCCGCAGCTCCAGAGTGGCCACGCGATCAAACAACTGCTGCAGCTGGACACACTTCTTGCAAGTGTAAGTTTAGAAAACCTTTACAAGGATTTTGCAAAGTTTGCACTGCTTGGACATGAGAACGAAACTGAATAAGCTTCGTCAGATTCCCAGGAGCTTCAGTGCTTAGATATGGCCTCACAGAAGCTTATAAAATCATGAGGAAGACAGACAGAGTAAATAGTCAGGGAACACTTCTTCACAAGACACGCGAGTTCAAAACTACATAGCAAAAGTTTAATGTGAGAGAGGAAATATTTAAAAGGGATGTGAGGGACACATGTTTTTCAAACAAATATTTTGTGTGTGTGGAATCAATTGCCACATTTAGTGGCAGAGTCTGGTGCACTCACAACATTTCAAAGGCATCTGAATGGGTGTATAGACAGGAAGACCTCAAAGAGATAAGGCACAAATATTGGCAGAAATGTATGGATTAATTTCGGTTATCTATTCAGCAAGGACAAGTTGGATCTCGGGATTTGTTTCCATGCTCGACAAGTCTGAGATGCTCCAGCCACCGGCAATGGTTTGAATACACCATTTGCAAAAAAACGCATGATGTTTGTTACTCAGTCAGCAAGTTTGGCTATTTTGTTTGGAGGGTGGATGAGCCGAACCGATCCAGAGATGAAGGTTTTCCGGATATTTGCTGCCAATGACCATTCTTCTTGGCACTTTCCCAAGTTCGCCATCAAAGATTTTGGATGAAGAAAAATACCTCACGTATCGCATTACCCACTTTGCTCTCCAGCGAATCCAAAAACTGACAGCTCTTATCGTGGAACAAAATCAAAACTGAAAAGACATTACCATGATCAGACACACCGAAGCTTAAGTGCTGTCTGTCAGGCACTGTGAGTCGTCTCTGACATGAACTGCTCGTACAAATAACAGCGAGGCAATTCCAAACCTACTGGAGATTTAGTGTATGGCCAAGTCCCAGAAAGTGCTCAAGTATCATAAAACAAAACACAACAACGAACCATTAAAAGTGAACATTTCCAAGTATATCCGTGACTAAATTAGGCCATCAATGCGCCTGTGCCCCCATCTGATCGAGAGAGTCAATGACCTTTCTCCCTCATCAGGACAGTAATGAAGGAAATGAAAGTATAGCAACGTTTCGCATTGCGATTGCCCACCTTTTCGCCACAACATCAAAAAACGGCAAACAGATTCAATGCAGGATCTTCTTTCAAAATAACGGTGAAAAAACTATGTCTATTCACTTTCAGAGTAAACGGGGAACAACACAAGTTGTCTGGAATATGAATAACCAACATAGACAACTTTGGTCCCAGATTCTACTGATTCACAGACTTTCATATGAAAAGGTACCTTCGGCGGTTGCCCTACACCCAGAAATCTTCTGGCTGCCTTCTCTTTGTCCTGTCACATTAACCTTGTGCTGCTCTAATCGAATTTGTAGTTCTTGCCATTTGTCCGTATTGCTACTAGGGATAGCTGGTCGTGGCAACTCGTGACTGCCACACAAATTCTTGCCAAAATTGGATAGTCCCGCAACGTGATTCGCAGTGCACGAACTTTGCAACGAGTATATGCCACGCGGCAAGTTAAAAAGCACGCTTCCATTTATTAAAGTAAGTTTCTGGGAACTGACAGCCAGATTCCTCCTTACACTCGGAATAATGACAACACATAAACGAACAGACTCTCTCAGAGACAAGTGACCAATGCCCATCTTGTGCCGCACATACGTAGTTGACAAGATTGCACGCAGGGACTGCACAGAAAACTATAGAGGAGAGACAGACAGACGACCATTGAGATGGATTCATGCAGTTCAGTTACCCTGTAAACCCCATGCACAGCTGTGCCTTGTAGGTACACACAGGGTACTGAGTGTCTCTGACTCCAGGACTTGGAACTCGGATTATATGACCGTTTGCAGCACTGGTTACTTCCTTGTGTGAGGTAACTCCCGATGGAACATATGTAAAACACGATAGCTCATTGAGAAATACGTCCAAAATAGAACCCAAGAGACGTATTTCTGTTGTGTTTCTAGTCCTGTTCCTGACATGACATCCAGCATTGTACTTATGGTGTGCTTCCTGACGGTTCGGTGCATGCTTCCGTGATCGGATTGTGTGCAGTAATCTGTGTTTTAGCTGCAATTACGTGTGTTTGAAACCCAGGACCACCGGCCTCTATTTTGTTTTCCTCTTCTCGTGCGCAACTGCAACACAGTAAACGATCAATTAATATTGGGAAATGACATACACAGGCGTGTGAAAAGCACAGTTTCCGTGGCAATTATGCAATGGTTAGCGATTACTTTGATTCAGGAGATAAGGATGGAAAGTGTGTTTGGATAGAGATGAGGAACATTGAGGAAAGAGGAAACCAGCCGCTGTGCCTTACAAGAACACTAACAGTAACCACAGTGTAAAAAAAAGTACAGGAGAAAATACCGCCTGTGAATTATAAAAGAAGGCAAGAATTATGGGAGACATTCATTTCCCTTCTTCCTCTCCCGTTTGAATTGTAAAGAAACTTTGAAGAAAAACAATCGAAAGTTATATATGCCCCATCGAACAACATGCGCCGTACCTTGGTAATTGATTACTGTAGATTAGAATACTTACAATGTGCAAACAGGCCCTTCGGCCCAGCAACTCCACACCGACCCGCCCGAGCCCAAATGCATTCCTCTCCTTTAACCCCGTCAATTTAGCACGGCCATTTCAACTAACCGGTACATTTTTGGACTGTGGGAGAAAACCAGAGCAAGCGCACGCAGCCACGGGGATAATGTGCAAACTCCACACATTCAGTTGCTTGAGGCGGGAATTGACCCTGACTCTGTGGCATGGTAAAACAGCAGCGCTCACGATGGTGTCAGCGTGAGGTGGGACTTATTTGCCATCTTTAATTGGGAAAAATCTCTGTCATTGTGAGCATCTGGAAAGATCGGTTACTTCGCCAGAAAAATAAATGAATATGTCATTAACCTTTGTATGTTTCATGTCCAAGAATACTCAGATCAATAGCTCCCTTGATTACCTCTGCTGGTCATGTTCGCAAAGAGATCTAGCAAATTGCCAAGTGTGATTTTCCTTTCAATGAATAATTTTGACTCAATTTGGCTGCAAATATCTTTTCCTAACTTTGTGCTTTTCTTCTTTTACATTGGTGTCTCCCATCTTACAAATGGCAGCAAAGGTATGAAAGGAAATGGAAGCATTTAACTCAAGTCAGCAGCAGCTTTCAATGAGATCACGGCTGATTTGGTCAGTGCTCAGGATGCGGTGCTGTCTGTAGTCATGGCCGAGTGGTTAAGGCGATGGATTAAAAATCGTTTGGGGTTTCCCCAAGTAGGTTTGAATCCCGAAGACTCCGTTGTGAGTGCTTTCTTGCTGGAACAATTCAAAGTTCAGAAGGCCTGCTTCACAAACCGGGCCTGGAATTTGATTAGACTCGAGAAACTCTAGTTCTTCATCAGAAATGCTCCACGTTTAAAACATTATCTCTGTTTCTCTTTCCAGATACACTGCTCGACACATCAGGTTTCTGCAGTTGTTATTAAACGCCCTGAGCAGAAGTGCTGCTTTTCATTAGATTCCTTTAATCCCTGGTCCTCTGTTCTCTGACTCTGGTCATTGGCAACACTTCCTCCTGCTCGTCAGAGTGCTCATTCCCCACCGCTCCCTCTCCCATCATTGCAAACAAGCGCAGGAAATTGCCACTTAACCATCTTTGTTCCAAAGTGAAACTCACCAGCCTAGGAACTCTCTCCAACAAATGGGACTTCTCATCCCTGGACATGGTGCAAGCCAGAGGATTGTGAAGAGATACTGTGAAAATATTGTCAGTTGGCAGTTGGAAAAATGTTTAGGAAGCAAACCATATAATTTAGGCTCCAGCTTTGAAATCTTGAGAAACTCTTTGGGAAATGGAATCATAGGAGATTGAAAAAGTGTAAATTGTCAGTCCGAGAAGAGGAAGGGACATTGACTCTGATGTTCTCGGCACAAGAACTGATCTGAGATATTGATAGAATTCTCGCTCCCGTACGTGAGGAATACAAACCTCATCTGGACTGTGGGACAATGAAAAACTCTGGAACACTCAAGACAATATCCAAATATTGACTGAGATTACTACAGTACGAGTACAATAGATGGGTCCGTTTTTGTCCAGTGTGTCCGAGAGGGCTTCCTGACACAGTATGTAGACATGCCTTCAAGGGAAGAAGCCACTTTCGATTTAGTACTGGGTAACGAGCCTGGCCAGGTTTTAGATTTGGAAGTAGGTGAGCACTGTGGAGACAGCGATCACAATTCTCTCAGGTTTACTTTCGTGATAGAAAGGGATAGGTGTACTCCACGGAGCAAGAGTTTCAGCTGGTGGAAGGGAATCACGATGCAATGAGGAAAGATTTAGGAAGTGCAGAGTGGGGTAGGAAACTGTAGGGGGTGAGCACATTAAAAATGTGGAGCTTATTCAAGGAAAAGCTCCTGTGTGTCCTAGATATGTATATACATGTCAGGCAGGGAGGGAGATATAGAACGCGTGAGCCGTCGTTTCCTAAGGAAGTGGAATCCCTGGTCAAGAAGGACAAAACGTGAAAACTCAGTTAGAGTGCTCGAGGGTTCCAACGATATCAGGAAAGACCTAAAAAGAGAGCTGAGAAGAGCCAGGAGGAGACATGAGAAGTTGTTGGCAGATAGGGTCAGGGTTAACCCTAAGACTTTCCATAGGTATGTCAGGAATAAAAGAATGACGAGAGTTAAATTTGGGACAATCAAGGATAATAGTGCGAAGTCGTGGGTGGAGTCAGTGGAGAAAAAGGATGCACTAAATAAATATTTTACGACAGAGTTCGCTATAGATAATGAAAATGTTGGCGAGGAAGATATAGAGATACTTGCGTCTAGTCTAGAAGAGATTGAGGTTCACAAGGAAGAGACATTAGAAATAATGCAGAGTGTGAAAATAGATAAGTCAGCTGGGCCGGATGGGATCTATCTGATGTTGTTTAGCAAAAGCACTGCAGGAAGGTACAAATCAAGCTGATGCTAACAATGGCTCGTCTTGAGCCACTAATTTGCAGTGAAGTGGCGGCGCCAATAAAAGGTGTCACGCAGCTCGTCTAATTCCACATCCTGAGCTCGAAATGACCAGATGTCTCTCGCTGAGTTTCGGCCGGGTGTTGCTTGGACGACACCATGACACGTTTTCACTGGAGTGGATCATGAAATCGCGTCGGGACTGTGAATAAAACGATGGACACTTCCATCAGAGAAGGAGGCGACCCTGAAGCAGGCAGCTGAGGACAAATGTTTCTCCTTTGCCAGTGAAGGCACTGCTTCACAAATTGGAAACTTCGAAGTGAAGCAGTGTTGGTGATTATCTTCGCTGCTTGTTCACCTTTTTAATTCTGATTCCGTGAAAGTCCATGGCATTACATATCGTCATTCTGCCGTGAGTGAGTGTGTCTATTGGGCCAGTGGCGTAATGGATAACGTGTCTGACTTTCGATCAGACGATTGTAGGTTCGAGTCCTGCCTGGCTCGAGGGGAATCTCTCACTTTAACCGGGCCCCACGTTGACGGTCCTCGGTGAAGTCCTGCCGGGTTGTCGCTTCTGTGCTTCCGCATTTAAAACTTGCATTTGTCCTCTTGTCCATTTAAAATTCCAGCTCACCACAACGGAGAACTCTGTAGGGTTGGGGATACCTTTCTGTGTGTCTCCCTTTGTGGGTGAAATGAGCATGAGTTCCTCAAAAGAGTTACGAGTCGTTGTGGAAGTGTCATACTTCAGCCCCATTATTGTGCCATTTAAGAACACAGGATAAAGTCATTGACATTTCCTCTGGGAACATTAGAACACACGAGACTTTGGGCCAAAGTTGGAAACTGCGACTGGAATAGATGGCTCTCTGATTAGCCGCAATGCACACAGGCGGAATGGCCTTTTCCCACTTTGTGAATCTACGAAGAGAAGTTGAAAATAATCTGCAACGAAAATGTTCATAAAGGGTGTTTTATTTACACTGAATACGATAGTATCTATCGCCTTGTCTTGTTATTTACTTGTGAAGATTCGGTACTCTCAGCACCGTGGCCCGGATCGTATTCCCGCTCATGGAATGGTTGTATTGTTCAGCTAACATGTCGGTGTCCCAGTACTTCTGCCGATTTTCCGATGCTAGCGGGTCATTGGTTTTGCCCAAAACATGATGAATGTTAACTTAATACAAATAGCTGCAGTTGCTGGAAATCTGAGCCAAAAACGAAAATTGTTTGCGGAATGCAGAAAGACTGGCAACAGAAACATCGACTTTCCTGCTCCTCGGATGCTGCTGTGCTTTTCCAGCATTTTATGATCTAAAATCGGGTTTCCAGCATCTGCAGTCCTCACTTTTGCCGAGTTCCTTCAGTGTCGCTGGTTCCCAATTCAAGAACTCAATCTCTAGCGGTTTCATGTCTCTACCTCCATGCTGTGGAGTTGAAGAGTGAAGAAAAGTAACTCACCCCCTCCATCTCTGGGGTAATTAGGGGCTGAAAGTAAATCGTATCACATTGAAGTATATCTACAAGCGACTTAATCTCTGTCTTTTATTGGGAACCATCTCTTTCATTGTAACCATCAGGAAAGACCATTTCGTTCGCTAAAAAAAGAAATGAATATGTCATTAACCTTTGTTTGTTTCATGTCCAAGAATAATCAGATCTAGCAAATTGCCAAGTGTGATTTTCCTTTCAAGAAATAATTTTGACTCAATTTTGCTGCAAATATCTTTTCCTAACTTTGTGCTTTTCTTCTTTTACATTGGTGTCTCGCACCTGACAAATGACAGCAAAGGCACGAATGGAGATGGAAACATTTAACGCAAGTCAGCGGCAGCTTTCAATGAGATCACGGCTGATTTGGTCAGTGCTGAGGGCGCGGGGCTGTTTGTAGCCATGGCCGAGTGGTTCAGGCGATGGATCACAAAATCCTTTGGGGTTTCCCCACGTAGGTTCGTATCCTGCTGACTATGTTATGAATGCCTTCCTGCTGGAACAATTCAAATTTCTGCACGCCTGTTTTGCAAACCAGGCCTGTAATTTGATTAGACTTGGGAAACTCGAGTTCTTCATCAGAAATGCTCCACATTTAAAACATTATCTCTGTTTCTCTTTCCAGATACACTGCCTGACACATCGGGTTTCTGCAGTTGTTATTGAACGCCCTGAGCAGAAGTGCTGCTTTTCATTAGATTTCTCTCATCCCTTGTCCTCTGTTCTCTGACTCTGGTCATTGGCAACACTTCTTCCTGCTAGTCAGAGTGCTCATTCCCCACCGCTCCCTCTCCCATCATTACAAATAACCGCAGGAAATTGCCACTTAACCATCTTTGTTCCAAAGTGAAACTCACCAGCCTAGGAACTCTCTCCACCAAACGGGACTTCTCATCCCTGGACATGGTGCAAGCCAGAGGATTGTGAAGAGATACTGTGAAAATATTGTCAGTTGGCAGTTGGAAAAATGTTTAGGAAGCAAACCATATAATTTAGGCTCCAGCTTTGGAAATCTTGAGAAACTCTTTGGGAAATGGAATCAGAGGAGATTGAAGAAGTGTAAATTGTCAGTCCGAGTAGAGGAAGGGACATTAACTCTGATGTTCTCAGCAGAGGAACTGATCTGAGACACTGAAAGAATTCTCGCTCCCGTACGTGAGGAATACAAACTTCATCTGGACTGTGGGACAATGAAAAACTCTAGAACACTCAAGACAATATCCAAATATTGACTGAGATCACTACAGTACGAGTACAATAGATGGGTCAGTTTTTGTCCAGTGTATGCGAGAGGGCTTCCTGACACAGAATGTAGACATGCCTTCAAGGGAAGAAGCCACTTTGGATTTAGTACTGGGTAACGAGCCTGGCCAGGTTTTAGATTTGGAAGGAGGTGAGCACTGTGGAGACAGCGATCACAATTCTCTCAGGTTTACTTTCATGATGGAAAGGGATAGGTGTCCTCCACGGAGCAAGAGTTTCAGCTGGTGGAAGGGAAATCACGATGCAATGAGGTAAGATTTAGGAAACGTAGAATGGGTTACGAAACTGCAGAGGGTGAGCACATTAAAATGTGGAGCTTATTCAAGGAAAAGCTCCTGTGTGTCCTAGATTTGTATGTGCCTGTCAGGCAGGGAGGAAGATATAGAACGCGTGAGCCGTGGTTTACTAAGGAAGTGGAATGCCTGGTGAAGAAGGAACAAAGTCTTATGTCTGGAAAAAAAAGTGAAAACTCAGTTAGAGCACTCGAGGGTTCCACCGATATCAGGAAAGACCTAAAAAGAGAGCTTAGAAGAGCCAGGAGGAGACATGAGAAGTTGTTGGCAGATAGGATCAGGGTTAACCCGAAGGCTTTCCATAGGTATGTCAGGAATAAAAGAATGACGAGAGTTAAATTTGGGACAATCAAGGATAATAGTGGGAAGTTTTGTGTGGAGTCAGAGGAGATAGGGGAAGTACTAAATAAATATTTTTTGTCAGTGTTCGCGATAGAAAATTTAAATGTTGGCGACGAAGATACATAGATACTTGCGTCTAGTGTAGTAGATATTGAGGTTCACAAGGATTAGGTGATAGAAATACTGCAGAGTGTGAAAACAGATAAGTCCCCTGGGCCGGATGGTATCTGTCCTAGGATCCTCTGGGAAGCAAGGGAAGAGATTGATGTGCCTTTGGAATTGATTTTCAAATCATCGTTGTCTACAGGAATAGTTCCTGTGGAATGCAGCATAGCATATGTTGTTCCCTTGTTCAAAAGGTTTCGTAGAGACAACGCTGGTAATTGCAGACCAGTGAGTCTCACTGCAGTTGTTGGTAACGTGTTGGAAAAGGTTATTATAGATATGATTTATGACCAACTCGAAAAGAATAATCTGATCAGGGACAGTCAGCACGGTTTTTTGAAGGGTAGGCCTTGCCTAACGAATATTGTTGACTTTTTTGACAAAGTGCCCAAACAGTTAGATGACAGTAAGCCGGTTGATGTGGTGTATATGGGTTTCAGCAAGTTGTTCGATAAGTTTCCCCACAATAGGCTAGTATACAAAATGCGGAGGAATGGAACTGTGGGAGAGATTGCAGCTTTGATCAGTAATTGGCTTGCCAATAGAAAACGGTGTTGTAGTTGTTGGAACATGTTCTTCTTGGTGTCCAGGTCTTGGCGGCGTACCACAAGGGTCGGTGTTACATCCACTGCTGTTACATGAGATCTACCATTGCCAATCAGTCTCCTATGGGGAACATTATTTAACGCCTTACTGAAGTCCATATAGATCACATTTACTGCTCTGCCCTTATCAAGCTTCTTTGTTACTTCTTCAAAAAACTCAATCAAGTTTGATAGACATGATTTCCCACGCACAAAGCCATGTTAACAATCCCGAATCAGTCCTTGCCTTTCCAAATACATGTACATTCTGTTCCTCAGGATTCCCTCCAACAATTGGAGTATTCTTGGCAGATGCAGTTTCATGTAGGGAATGCGAGGTCATATACTTTGTTGGGAAGAATCAAAAGACACACTACTGTTCAAATCGATAGAAATGCAAAAGAAGTGCGGTGCAGAGGAGTCTCAGTGTTTTTATACAGGAAACGGACAATGCTTAATCACATATTTATTTCTTGCTGGCAAAACAAAGCCTTTTCTGATGCTCACAATTAAAGAGATGGTTTCCAAGAAAATAGGAAAATTAAGTCACCAGTAGAGTAATCAATTTCCAAGATATCCCTCGTGATGTTTTATGGGACACGTGGGATTTTTTTTTGAGTTTTGTTCTCCAAACGTTTTTACAATGGAACCGAGAGTTTTAGATGGGAAGTTAAGATCACGCATGACTATTGCCATTTTTGTCACTCACACGCATTTTTTCCTCCTGTACGATTTATTTCCCTTTGTGGTTACTGCGAGTGGGCTTGTAAACTACACATGCTTGTGAGTTCATTCCTCACTGTTCCTCAACTCTAACCAAACAGACTTTACATCCTTATTTCCTGAATCAAGGTAATCCCTAACCATTGCATAAATGTCATTAAAACTTCGGTATTTCACATGCCTCTGTATATCATCTTTCAATATTAATTGATCCTTTACTGTATTGCAGTTGTGCATAAGAAGAGAAGAATAGAATAGAGAATGGTGGACCTCCGCTTCACACACCCGTTATTGAAGCGAAAATGCAGATTACTGCCCATAATATGATCGTGGAACCATGTGCCGAACCCTCAGGAAGCACAGAATAAGTGCAGTGCCACAGGGCATGTCAGGGACAGCACCAGAAGGACAACAGAAATGCTGCTCTAAGCTCCTATTTTGGATGTATTCCTCAATGAGCAATAGAGTGTGACATGTGTTCCATCAGGAGTAACCTCACATAAGGAAGTATCCATGCTGCAGACTGTCATATCATCCGAAATCCAAGCCCTGGAATCAGAGACATTCAATATTCTGTGCATAACTGCAATGAAAAGCTGTCCGAGGCGTTTACAGTTCAGATGAAAATATGAATGCAGCTCTCTAGTTGTCAGCCTCTTTCTCCTATGTCGTGTTTCGTGCAGTCCCTGCGTGGAATCTCGTCAACCACGTTTGACCTGCACATGATGGGTATTGGGCCTTGTTTTCTCGTGAGTTGTTGTCTGAGTGAGGCTCTCGGTTTCTGTGCTGTCATAAGTCCGAGCGTTCGGAGGAGTCTGGATATCGTTTTCCAGAATTTGCTTATAACACAGGGAAGCATGATTTAAAGATTACCTCATAGCAAATCCTCGTTGCGAACTTTGTGTGCCATGCATTTGCGAATGAAGGTGGGTGGATATTGGTTCTTGGCAAAGAATTTGTGTGGGCGTCAGTCCAGCAGTCCCTAGTAGCAATACGTACAAACGGCAACGGCCACATATTCGACTGGAATGGCACAACAATAATAGGACAGGGCAAGCAGAAGACAGCCAGACAATTCCTGGAAGCAGGGCACTCATCCATGGATTCCATCTGTTGGACCTAATCTGCAATCCCAATAAACGGAAGCAGTGGGAATGAAACCAAATGAATTCGTACCAAAACATGAGAGCAGCGTTTCACAGGAACCTCTGCAGCGCTGAGAATGTCACCCAGAAAAGGAGGAAAAGTCTGCAAACCATCTTCCTAGAGTCACCGAACTTTTCAACAAGAACTCCAGAAGCATCCGAACTTCACATCTTTCTGCTCCAAAACACTCCACTTTTCCACAACAGAGAATTGCACACTCAACTACCGCGTGTAAGATGAGAATTGCAGCCCCTACACGACCAAGGGCGGAAGTAAGAGCGAGGGGAAACAGCTGCCACTGTCATCCCACAGCTACAAACGCCCTCTTTGAAAGGTACATTATCGTATGAATGTCGGGACAGCAGTAGAATATGGGAACTAAACATATTCTGCGCTGTGTACTCATATTCTGGACAATGTGAGTTGTTCACAGTTTTCCCTGAAAGTGAGTGGACGTCGTTATTTCACCGCTGTTGTGAAGCCCGATCCTGCACTGAATCTGCTACCTCGTTTTTTGTTGTTGTGGCTAAAAGGTGGGCAATCGCAACGTGAAACTTTGTTATATTTCTCTCATTTCCTTCATTACTGTCCTGGTGAGGGAGGCTGGAGATTGGCTCGCTCGATCAGATGGAGGCACCAGCGCATTGTTGATCTAATTTAATCGAGAATATAATTGGTAATATTCATTTTGCATGGTACATTTTTCTGTTTTGTTTAATGTTACTTGAGCACTTTCTGTTACTTGGCAATGCACTAAATCTTCGGAATGTCAGAAAGCTCCGTTTGGACTTGCTTCGGTGTTATTTGTGTGAGCAGTTCTTGACATACACGTCTCGCACTGCCTCACAGACAGAAGTAATGAGTTTGTGTGTCTGGTAATGACTCTGCCTTTTGAGTTTTGCACCTGGTCCACGTTCAGAACTGTCAGTTTTTGGATTCACTGGAGAGTTGAGAGGTTAACACGATTTGTGAGGGGTTTTTTTAGTCAACGAAATTATTTGATGGAGAACTTGAGAATGTATCAAGGAGAATGGTCATTGTCTGGAAATGTCTGGAAAACATTCCTCTATGTGTCATTTCCAAACATTATGCCTCAAGAACAAAATAAAATTCAAACACGCTGATTTAGGAACAAACAGCATGCGTTTTTGAAAGTGGCCTTTTCAAACTGTTGTCAGGTACTGTAGTGTCACAGAACTGCCGAGCATGGAAGCAAACCTTCCTATCCAACTTGCACGTGTTGAACAGATGACCGTAACTAATCTAAGCATATTTGCCAATATTTTCGCTCATCTCTCCGAACAATTCCTGTCTGCATACCCATTTAGATGCCTTTGAAGTGTTGTGAGTGCACCAAACTCTGCCACTAAATGTGGCAATTTATTCCACACGCACAAAAATGTCTGTATTAAAAACAAGTGTCGCTCACATCCCTTTCAAAGTGTACTGCTCTCACATTAAACCTGTGCTATCTCACTTTAAACTCACGTGACTTCTGAAAACGTGTAGATTGACTATGTTCTCTGCTCGTCTACATCATGATTTTGTAAACTTTTCCAAGGACATCCCTCAGACCTGAAGCTCCGGGGAAAACTGTCGAAGAATATTCAGCTTCTCAATAATGTCCACACCGTGCAAACCTTTCAAATTGTTGTAAATATTTTATTTTAATTAAATAAAATGAAGATTTATTTCTCTTCTTGTGGCTAATCTGAATGAAAACCATTTTCTGCTTCCACACAGAGCACAGACCCGGTTCTGCCAGAAGGAATCCAGTGATTGATTGCATCCAACTGGAATCATAGAGTCATAGAGATGTACTGCAGGGAAACAGACCCTTCGTTCAAAACTGTCCATGCTGACCAGAAATCCCAACTCAATTTGGTCCCTCTTGCCAGCACACGGCCCATATCCCTCCAAACCCTTCCTACTCATATACAATTTCAAATGCCTCTTAAGTCTTGCAATTGTACGAGCCTCCACCACATCCTCTGGTAGCCATGGCAGCACGTACACCGAATAAATTGTCACTGCAAATCCCCTCTAAGGATCTCGCCTTTCTGAGCTGAAACTATCTCGCTGTTCATTCAATGTCGCTATGTCTAATTCTTGGAACTCCCTCCCTATCGACATCATGGCTGTATCACTGTGTTGAGCACTTCGAGGACGAAGTAAAGTAACTTACCATCTCAATCTCTTGAGTAATTATGGTTGGGCAATGAAGCCTATCCCAAAGAGTGACGTGCATTCTGCAGAATTTCGGTTGGAAAAACTGCAGTTTCCAAGTGGACATCCGAAAGTGGTCTGGAACAAAAGTAAAGTTTCAAAGGGAAAGTAGGATAAACTGAAAGTCAATGATGACTGAGATGAATGAGGCAGAAAGTGAGTGAGAAGCTGTTGGTACAAGGATCAATGTCAGTGCTCATGGTTTAGCCCTTACTGCCCACTGTTAACAACAACTTACACACCACTCCTGGCAAATTCACCACAATTACCCTGGTCTCTTGGTATGAGTTTCCCTCTGTGCATATTCAGGCGGTAAATCGGGCCCGAGAGGAGGAACGCATACTGTTTTTCCGGTCAGGTTAAAGAGGTGAAGGCATCCGTTTGAAATCAAAGCAAGAAGAGTTTGCCTCTTCCTGTACATTTTCAGTGGACAGTCACCAGCTGTGAACTTCTTTCCTGCACAAGCGAACGTTGATATAAATTCTCATCGAGCAGCTTTATTACAGCAAGGTGGTCCGATTAACTGTAATCAAATACTTCATTAAATGCCCTTATTGATTTGAAGAACCGTGTGTGTGGCTTCGTCAGTTAAATCATATGGTAATAACCAGACGTTAATGGTGTCAAATGCTGTCAAATGTTCTGTACATTGAAAGGTCATTATTTAAACTTCTTGTAAAAGCCGTATTGTTTATCCAACATCCCGAAAGTGACGGCTCAGCATGCTTTTTGTGTTAGAGCTCAAACCGTTATTATTTCGTGCTACCTAGCCCTACCTCCTGATGTGGACCCATTAGTTTATGTTCTATCCTGCTAATTCAACGCAGAGTTCTTTTCACTCTGTTCGACAAGGATTTGTCTATCTCTTCTACTACTATTGTCCGTCCGTCTTTTCAAGTTTTTTGGGAATAATGAAGAGATGCAGGAGACACTGCAGACTTGCAGAACAATGTTGTAGTAATAACGCATCCAATGAGATAGTGGCTCTCATTGTCTGCTGTCACCATTCATTGATTTTTGGCAAACGGCAATGGCATCATAGAAATCCTATAATTTGAGTCGAACTGCTTTTTTTCTGGTCTATTATGAATACTATTTAGAATTGTAAAAGCTCATAACGTTTTGAGTGAACAAATGTCACCTGATCTCAGACCGAAGTAACACAGACATTACTTGGAGACTGTGAGCCCAGTTCTACACACTCCGGCCGGGGGGCCCGAGAAAGCCACGGAACAGCGACCGATTTTAACACTTTTCCAAGAGTAGAAATGGAAAATGAGGGATATTGACAGACAGAGAGTGGGAGAATGTAGAAGAGAGTGAGATGGTACAGGGAGACAAAGGGACACAAACAGAAATTCTCCATTCACAATGGCTGCTCATCGACATAAAGGAGAAGCAAAAGGTAATGAATGCCAGCCTTTCACCAACTCAGGGCAACAGCAACAGCATTACAGCCGATAAAGGAATTTTGCATTTTTACAGATGACGTCTGTCAGCTAATGAGAGATTCTGGTAAGTATGCTGTTTCGCAAAGTGAAATTGACAATTACCCAGGCAATAAAACAATAAAAAGCATAAGTAACCTGAATCTATGATATGAAAAAATAAATCTCTTTGTCTCCACCGATGCTGTCAGGCCTGCAGAGTTTCTCTGTCAATTCCTGTTGTTGATTCAGATTTCCAGGATTCACACTTCTTTGTTTTATGCTAGTCTGAATCCTGTTTGTGGCAATACTGGATTAATTGCCAGTTCCATACAAATTCCCTGCTTTGGGAAGGTTGTCAACAACATAAACGGTCAGAGGAAATCCCCCATTGCTACAGCAGTGAGACCACTGAGTCCTTACCAGGAGACTTCCACGGAAAGTGAAATATGGCGCTGTAAGTTTTCTCAATGAATCCACATTTACTTTTTTCCATTTGTGATCGTTTTAGCTGCACATTCAGTTTATTTCTTTCTTCCGTTTTTGTCAGCTTGGAAAAGGCCTTTCCACCCATCTGCAGTGCGGGTCATTGGACATTCATCTTTTCGATTCCAGGAGCTACTATTTCTTGGAGGACCTTCTGCACTGCATCTCGGGTGGGGTGGGTGCGAGGCTGTACCACTATATTCAACTGTCTATAGATACCGGAGAAGGGTCTATCAATTCCACACCACCAGGTTTCCTCATCGCTCTTCTGAATCTTGGTTATAATTACCCTTGCCGTGGCACCTCCTTCTTTGGTAACAGGAAACCGATATCCCGTGTCAGGTGTACCTGTAGCCGTGATGGATACTACTCAGTGCCAGTAACTGGGTACACAAGGATCTCTGCGTAAATATTTATTGCCTTATTTATAGTCGTCCTGGTTACCAAACGGGCATGGGTGGCATGTAAAGGTCAACTTAACATCCTTGGTTAAGATTACCGTCTGCTGTTGTATCTCAGACACCCCTGCCTTCACGACTCGTCCTGCCATGCAGCCCCATATTTCTATGAGTCTTCTAATCATTACTTAAACTGTTTTGGATCCGGTGTTGTCCGATGTCTCCTCAAGGTCAGCTACACGTTTGCAACGGCTGGCGTGTATTAACGTGGCTCTTTTGGCGATCTTAACAGCTGTCTGTGTTGTAGGGAGCCTTTGGAACGGTCCCAGCCAGCTCTTCGCCTTCATGCTTTTGCTCCTGAAGTCTTTCACCACTATCCAGTCTTCAGGTTCTAGATTGTGCATCTTCCCTTCTGCTGATTGGGGTAGTGCTGCCCTTCTTTTGATTCTGTATTTGAGACAGAAGTGTGGAGAGTTTTATACCGTCACATAATATCTCGTCCTCACAGTGGCCTGTTATCTGTTTTACAATCGGTCTTGGCCAATTCCCGTATTGGGCCACCTTCCAAACAAAATCTCAAACGTCCTAATATTTACTCTTCCTCTCCATCATATACATTAGCACAATTGGAAATGCCTTTGTCCATTTCACCTCTAGTTCCTCACAACATTTTGCCAATTTATTTTTAAGGATAGTTTTCTCTCTTTCCACTGCCCCACTGCTCGCTGGGTGCTAGGCACAATGTTGCCTCACCTTTATTCCCAAGTAATCACTGATCTGTTGGAGGACAATATTTATAAATGGCTTTCCATTGTCGCTGCTTAGCCTTTCAGGGATGCCCCATCTCGTAATTATTTCAGTTTGCAAAGCCTTGGCTACTGCACTGGCATCCTGTTTAGACGTGGGAGCACTTCCACCCCTTGGGAAAACATCAACTATTACCAGACAATGCCTTTTCCCTTCGCTGGGTGTTGGTTCAATAAAATCCATCTTAAATGTTCAAAGGATCTTTGGGATTGGGAGTGTTCGGCCTGATTAATTTGTATTCGCCTCCCCACATTATTAGTGGCACAAATAACACATTATTTACATTATTTTTATGAGTAATGAGTAAATCCCTTTCTGTACCAGCGTGCTGAAATATTGTCGTACATCCCCACTTTTGACACATGGTCCTTACCGTGTGTTACTTTGGCATAGAAAGGGAATAAAGATCGTGGTAGACAGGGTTTCCCACTGGGGCCACACCACACCCATTCCCTCATTCTGCCCTTGTCCATTCACGCTTCTCCTTCGATGTGACCTGAGACTGTAATTCCCATAAGTCTGATTTGGATTACAAATATTTGACATACACATGCCAAACTCATCACTTGGCAGCTGATTGGCTGCCGTCCCTGCCGCTCAGTCTACATTTTCATTGCCTAGAGAAATTGAATCATAATTTTTCCTGTGGGCTTCACATGTACATACAGTGATTGATTTAGGCAATCGGACTGCTTTCAGGAGGTCAGAGATCAGGCCATATTATGTGATTGGCTTTCCAGTGGAGGTCAAGAAGCACTTGTTTTTCCACAGTGATCCAAAATTATGTACAACCCCGAATGCATATCCGCTGTCGATGTCAATATTCACTGTTCTTCCATCAGCCAATTTACATGCCTCAATCAAGGCAATCAGCTCTGCTGCTTGCGCTGACAAATGAGAAGGAAATGATCCTGCTTTGACTACCCCGTGGGGAATTGCTACAACATACCAGACACTGGCCTATCTCTTTGCTTCTGAATGCTGACCTATCCACAATAAAACCCCGGATCCAGATTCTAAATTGGTGAATCCGACACGTCTGGTCTCGGGCTTCAAATGTCATTAATTACAGCGACACAATCATGTGGGTCTCCGTCTCCTTCTGTGGGGACAAGACAAGCAGCATTAAGGACGTTACATCGCTTTATTGTCATGTTAGGCTTCTCCAATAGCACAGCATTGTATGTGAACCAACGTGCAGCCGACATGTGTGCTGTGTTTTGCTCAAAAAGCAGTAAGGATACTGCATGTGGGACCAGTCGGTTTAATTCAACAAAGCCGACTATGTCCCTGGGAGCTACAACAGCCTTTTCAAATGCAGGCACGACACAGAGGCATTTATGCAATCCTGCCGTTACAGGATCTAAGCTGAGGTGAAAAATAAGCTACTGGCCTCAATTTTCCACACATAATTCTGCATCAGCACAAATATCATGCAGGCACGCTTGTCATCCACTGTTTGTACAAAAGGCTTGTTTGGATTTGGAATCTCGGTGTCGGTGTAGTTTGGAGTGCCATTTCAATTCAGCAAAGGCACTCTAGGCCTCAGGGGTCACTGCCACGGACTCTAGCTCTGCAAACCTGTACAATGAACTATGTCACTTTTAGGCGCCGAAAGGTTTGCATAATGCAGGTTAAACATTCGAAGTAGGATCACATGACCAAAAAGGATAACAATTGTTTCTTCATGTGAGGCTTTGAATTTTGCTGGTTTGCTTGAACTCTGTCTTGACCAATGACCTTTCCTTGTTCAGATATTAAGTGACCTAAGAACTTCAACTGTTGTTCCATAAATTGTAGTTTTGCGAGACTAGATGGCAGAGCATCGCAAGCCTACCTTTATCACATTGTTTCTCTGTTGATGCTGCGATTAAGCATTCGTTTACATACTGCAGAAGCGCTGACACCGCCCCCCCCCAAAACCACCCCCCCCCACCCCTGGTTAAAACAAGAGTCTCCATACTCCTGTGTAGAGCCTCGTTAATTATGGTGGGGACTCACAGTAATCTTGAAAATGTCACGTGTAAGTATACCATTTGCCTTTGAATGGAAATGTGAACCAGAATTGACTGTCGGCGTGTAACGGTACAGAAAACAAGGCATTTGCTAAGTCCACAATAGAGAGTCATTTACGTCCGGTGGAATTTGAGCCAATATAATATAGGGGTTGGGAACATTTGGGGTGTGCGGAACAACAGTGTTCTTGATAACCTGCAGGTCATGAACAAACCTCCATTCCCCCGATTCACCTGTAATGTTTGCCTTTTTGAACGAAAAAAATGGGTGTTCTCTCCAGTGATTATTCACGGGGGATTATCACTCCAGCCTATAAGAGAGATTCAAAGACTGGAGTAATTCCTTGTTCAACCTCGGGTTTTAAAGGCTCTTTTGCTTTGCAAGGACGATACTCAGACTTCGGGGTTATTCTTAAGGATTCGTTTGAGCCCCACATCGTGTCTGCCTTTATCCCTGAAATCAGTTGGGACCCTTCTTAATCTTGGGTCCGAGACATCTCTCATAGGTAAACGCCAGATGACACTCCTGCCGGGGATTACCTGGACTGCCCTGTCTGCCTGAGTTAGCCAATTTAGTTTCTTCCTATACGTCCTTATAACTGCATTGAAGCAGATACCCACACCGACCCTGAAGATACAATCTTTCGTTTTTTGTGCCTGTCATACCCATGGTCCCAAATTCTGACACCTGTCACTGGATGCCTTCTCCATTGATCCGTGCGGAAAAGAGCCTTCCACATTAAAAAAAACAGGGTCTATTTACCGTCACAGATACTTAAAAAAAGTTTAAAGTGACAGCACATCTGTGATCATTTCAATACAATTCACACAATAACAACTGCTCTGGTTTAACCAATCTCCTGAACCAATCCTTCTCTTATGATTTGTCAGGACCATCGCGGTGTATGTGTGCTGTGCAGTGAAGCATATCTCCAGCAAGAAAATCGGTGTTAATGGGATTAATATGGCTACTTGCTTCCTGGGTGAGTGAATCGCTCACGGAACCTATCGCTCTCTGACATGCATCAGGGGTCGCGATTCGTATTTTCCAGCCTGCACTGTTAAATCTTCTTTTTGTATTACCTGCAAGCCCGTCGGGGTACTGCGCAAATCGGACCCCAGTCTCACTATGAGATCCCGAGACATCAGATTTAAAGCACAGAATTCCGACAACAGAAATGTGAATTGTAATGTTTCCCCATTACTGGTTTCGCACAATAGGGGTGCGGTAAATCTCTCTCGTGTCACGACTCCTGATGCAGCCATTAAGTTCAGGAAGCTTCTGTTCATCTTTATTTGCGTCGACTCTCTGAACTGCCTTGATTTATGAACTGAATATGTTGCCCTTGTATCTTCCAAAAAAATAAGAGGTGCACCTTCCACATATAACATAGATGTAAGCATTGACTTATATGCATCATCGTTGTACTGAAAATATGTGTTCACGCTTCGCAAACTCAGTGCTCAGTATAGAGGTGGGACATGTTTCAGTGCCCATAAGGTTAGTAGCAGAAATGAGCATAAGCGAGTATTCGTTGCCAAGCATAAAGCAAAGAGGCTTACCTGTAACTTTGGGGCTGCCCACCTCCACCTCAGCCTTCCTCCATTGCTGCCCAGCTGCCCAGCCTCCAGACCCGATTGAGGCTGTCTGGGCGTGCACTGCCTTACTCAGTGGTCCATTGCTCTGCAAACAAAGCACCCGCCATATTTACTTCTGCCAGCCCTTCTTTTCACGCAGCACCTCCTTCCAACGGCTGGGCGACCATTTGCATTTTTCCTTCTCTTGGGCCAGAAAGTGTTCATCATGTAGCCCGTGGAGTTCCATCAAATTCAGGTTTCCCGTGTCCCAGGTAATACATTGGCAAGACGCCTCATGTAATGGGCGCCTGATAGCTTTTACATATTCCCTTTAAAGTTCAATTCGCTTCTTCGCATCAACACTTCAAGGTCAGTGGCCTGAAACATTCGAGTTCCTTTCCAGATATGGAGTTGTTTTTTTCTAATTCCTTGGCTGTTGATATGGTAGTTTGCTGGCCTTGTAAGTCTGCTATTAGTTCGGTTTAAATATACATAGATTTTCTTTCTGTCTGCAACACTTGCCCTCTGCAATGTCAGGCCCTTACTTTTTTTGTTTCCCTGTGCTTTTATTGGTTTAAAAAGAAATGTTAATTTTCCATTGCAATGGACATCACATTATTTTCACAGGTCGGTGCAACATCGAGGGCCGAAGTGCCTGTACTCCACTGTAACGTTCTATTTTGTAAGATATATTTCCTGCTGGTTTCCTATGTCTCTCCTCACTGTGGAAACTTCCAGACACATCTTCCAGTGATTTGTCTGCACTTCATTCAATCCAGAAAACTGTAGTTCCTGCTGAGAATGTGATCTCTCTACAATGGAGAGATGAAAACAGAGTCGGTGACAAAGCTGAGATCACTTAAGTTCTGTCCAGAATCAACAAAAATTACCCCAGTCTTCCAGTGTCATGCCACTTTAAGATTGCATTGTGTACCCAAGCCATCATACCAGTCTCTGGTCTGCTGCAGTTCTTCTTCAAGGCAGAGCGCAAGCTGGAAGATCGGGCAACTCATTTTCTACTGAAAGACCATGCAGATTTTAGGACCCAACATCGAGTTCAATCATTTTGGATGCTGTCCGCCCTCTTCCACATTTTTCACCCACCCATATATCCCATCAGTTCCGAACACGAATCATTGGACTCGAAGCGTTCACTGTCCTTTCTCATCATAGATGGACAAGAGTTGCTGATTTTTTTCAGACATTTTGGCGTTTCATCAAAGAGCATTTCTTTTTCCGTTGTAATCGCAAGACTGCAGGAACCGTCTGATTGCAGGAGGAGAAGTTCACGGGAGATGAAAATAATGCCAAGGTCTGGTCCATTCCCATTGTGAAGGTGGATGAGCTAAGCCGGGGCTGTGTAACTAAGCACAGAGAAGGCTGAGTGAGAAACTGATTAACATTCACATATTATGAAGAGGATAGATATGTATGACAGGAATAAGGCTTTTCCGGAAGAAATAATAACCAGTGACATAGATGAAAAGCAGGAGAAATGAGGTTTTGAGGAGATTTAGGAAGAACGCTTTCACCCATAGAGTGTTGTTCATCTGGAATTTCTTATTTGAACGTGTGGTAATGCTAAGTGTTATGAGGACATTTCAGCGGTATGTAGCCGAACACTTAAAGATCCAGAGCACACGTGGATAAGGACCAGATACTGGAAAGTGTGACGAGGTCAGACAGACGTGAGATGGGTATCCCGAACGAAATCGTTCTAAGGCAAACTTCTGTGGTGAAAACTGGGTGAGGTCGCTACTCTCTGGTGCAATGGAAAGCGCGTTGAATTTCAACGCCTTTCTTAAGACTGCCTTTCAAAAGTTGTGGATGGAACTGTCATCAGAGTGGAGTTTTAGTTTATGGTTTGAAAGGTGTTCAGACCAGATTCGGCTGCTCATCTGCAAAACCTGTAACATTCATGCAGAAACCCAACTGTCTCGAAATGCAACATTTTCCTCACAGCGATGAATAACTTCGATGTCTATTTATTGTAGAGATCGATAAATATGTGTCAGCCACTTGGCAACACGGTGATATGGATACGCTGGAAAAAGACATAAAAGTGCTGTGTGAGCTATGATGGTACAGAATGGCGTGGCGGGGCAGCAGCGGTGTTAAGAATGGCCTACTTCTGCTCCTTTCTGCTTGAGTCTTTTCTGGCCCAGGTTTTTAAACAATCACAATGAGAACAATGTGAATCTACACCAATTATTATTTTCTGTCTCACCTCCACTTCACTACCCTCCAAGCTGGAATAGATAGCTCCTGTTTCAGCTTTAGGTCAGACAGTGGAGGATTCTCACAAGTTCTCTGTCAGGCTGAACATCCCTTCATATAGGTTTCCAAGTGGACACATGGAGCAAGCGATTACATGGATGCCGGGGATTGAAGGACAGATTTCCCTCTTGCTGGGCTAGAATTCTGGCAAAGGTAATGAACATGAATTTCTGACATTTTGAAACTTACTCTGGATTCTTGCGACTTTACTAATTAAACTAAAATTCAATTTGCCCTTGCATAACATGATTAATTTTTCACTATTTATAAAAAAAAACCATGCCACGTGCCCTTGGATGTAGTAATACAGAAGATTGTTGACGTTGTGCACAGTGTGGGTCATTGTGCCGTATGAACATTCCAAAGGATGCTGGTGAAGTACCAGTAAATCGAATTCTCTGACGAATTGATACCGATAGAAGGAAAATCCCAGCACAGTAGCGACATAACATTGCCTGTGATCAACGCAGGAAGCCACGGTAAACGAACACAGAATTCAATTATGCCTATTTTCACCACATTTTACTATTCATTTTCCTGAACCTGATGCTCAATAATCGATGATCCATCATCAGTATAACTTCCTCTGCGCTGTGTTTCATTTCTGATCTTCAGCAAAAAAGGAGTAATTGGTTTGAGGGGTCCAGTGGTAAGATCAGTAGCCATTGGTCATCAGTACACGGCAGCTCCAGTGGTGCAATTCGTCAGTTTGATGTCATGGCACGACAGACTGGAAGTGCGTAAGGTGCCAAAGTTGCACATTCGGTTCACGCCAGGTATTGGTTTTACTGATAGTGACCAGAGATGTTTGCAACTTCAAGCTGAAGAACAGTTCAAACACCAAATATTACACCGCAATAAAGTTCATTTTCGCCCTAACGTTGCATCGACCTGTGATACCAATCTGACTAGTATTTTACCATCATAATCCGGAAGTTTATACAATGACCATTTCATTGCCCTGATAGTTGTTGAGTCGTCGAATGTTGAAGGCAAGGCGTTCAGCACCCTTACTACTCACTGATAAAGGAACCTACCTCAGTATCTATCACCCTCAATTTACATCGATGTGCCCTTGTGCCAAAATTACCATTTGAAGAAAAATGCCTTCACTGTCCACCTTATGGCAACCTCTGATCATCTTCTATGTCTCTCTAAATACACACCTCAAACTTCTTGTCGCTGTCAAAAACCGCCTCAAGTCCCTCAACCTTTCCTCGGAAGACCATCTCTCCAAAGAAGGCAGCATCCTAGAAAATGTCCTCTGCACCCTTTCCAATGCTTTCACATCCATCGTATAATGTGGCGACCAGAAATGCACGCAACTCTACGATTGCGGCCACACCAGTTAACTTCTGGAGCTGCAAAGTGATAATTTTACTCTGAAACTGAATCACTCTCCCATGAAAAACTAACACACCATACTCCTTGCAAACAAACCTGTCAGCGTGGGTGGTAACTTTCCGAATTTGAGATACATGGGCACCGAGATCGCTCTGCACATCTTCACTTCCAAGAATATAACAATTAGCCAAGAACTCTTTATTCTGACCGCCAAGATGTCGATTCGAGCCGAGGTCGCTGCAATCACAACGCAGAATATGAACTACTAAACTGTTACAGCATTCCACAGGCCACACTTGTAAACTACAACCAGTATGGTCGCAGAGGGAATGTCAGGAAGAATGTACAATATCAGGACTTGGCGACAGGCATGTGGGAACGCAGAATGAACCGAATCTTTAACTTTGGCATCCCCAGAGACTGTGGAGGTTCCATGAATGAGAGTACTGGAGAATGGGATTAATGAAACGCTCCAAACTCTTGGGTGAGTGCAGAACATTGTTGAAACGTATGCTTCAAAAGTATTATAGTTGAACATCGGCTACTTCATCGCTGTGCCCACACAAGGCAGTACCAACTGCTACAGACAATCACACATTATCCCAGTTCCAGACCCGAAATCAGAGAAACTGTAGTTCATATTCTGCGTTGTGATTGCAGCGACCTCGGCTCGAATCGACATCATGGCGGTCAGTTCATTCAAAGTTTTACTTTTGGTGAAACACGGTCAGAAATTAATAATTTTTTCATGATAATATTTTCTGAGGTGATGATCTGTTTTCCATCGAATTTTGTTCTCTGATGTTTCTGCGTTTCATGTATCAGGATTTAATCCCAAAAGTTCTCGAAGATGTCTCTCCCTCGCACTCTCCCTAACTCTCGTTTCCGTCCCTCGTCCCATTTGACTGAGCATTGCACAATCAAACATACACTTTCACTTTGAATCATTCACGGAGATCCAATTGTAAACTGGGATGGAATGACGGGTGAGAGGCGCGTGTATTTCCGAGGTTGGGACATCTCCTGGTCAAAAGCGGGGCGGAAGGGAATACTTGCCCCCATTTACAATATTATGACCATAAACAGTCCATGTTGCTGAGACAGCCGATTGGCGCATCTAAAGCGTGTGGAGACTTTAACTTTGAGGTGGAAAGGTTCGAAATTTCATTTTCCTGTTTGGGTCAGTGTTTTTGATATTGGCATCTGCTTTTGTTCGTATCAACTCAGAATCAGCTTCTTGTTCCCAATACATACTGCAACCTGGAGAAGGTGGTGTTGTGGTTATATAATAAAAGAGTCATCCTTGGGGACTCACACACCGAACTGGTAATGTTAAAGCTCGATGAATAAAACCTGGAATGGAAGCCTGACCTCAGGAACAGAGAACATGCCTTTAATTTCCTGCAATCCCATTCATGCATGTCCCTTCTGCAGGGGATGCTACCATCTTTACCCAATCCTGCCTACTTGTGACTCCAGGACCTGAACAACATAGCTGACCCTTAATCCGAGAATGACGACCGTGTGGGAAAGCAGGCCATTCGGCCCTTCCAGTCGACACCATCCCTCCGACGCACATCCTTGCAGACCCATACTCCATATCTATTCCGTTCCCCTTCATTTCCCATGGCTGATGCCAGTAACCCGCACACCTTCAGACTGTGGGAGGAAACTCACACAATCAACGAGAGAATGTGCAAACTGCTAACAATCACACGAGACTGGGATCAAATCCATGTCTCTCGTGCAGCGAGTCAGCAGCGAATCAGAAAGAACAACATATGTTGTCCTGACCAGCGACATCCACACCCTATGGGGCGATCAGTAAGCATAAAAACATCTTCACAACATGGACAACGGGACTTGCGTCTGCGTGGATTTTATTTGAACCAATCGTTCATGCTGGGAAGACACAAGGACACCGATATCACAGAGAAACCAACGTAATGCGGGATTCAGTTACCTGCTAAAGTGGAAACTCATCTACTCAGTCAAACTGGGGACAGACTATTCAACAACCCCATGTGTGGGACGGGCTCAATGAGCAGAAGAACCTCGAGATTTACCAGCAAGGTTACATATCCCAGAAGGAGATCAACTAAACTGTCAACGCTGCTGTTAATCCAAACCAGCTGCCAGTTTCATAGCGTCAAAGTCATAGACTCACACAGCATGAAAACAGGCATTTCACTCCTACCAGCTCATACTGAACATAATGACAAACTAAACAAGTCGCATCTGATGGCTCTTGTAACTGCTGATGGTTAATAATGCCCTTGTGATATTATTACTGCATTGGTAATATGAATGACCAGATATAATTCTGTGAACATGGGTTCAAACCCTGGCATGGCAGATGCTGGAATTTTATTTAAATAAATCCCTAGAGTCTAATGATGATGTTGAATCAGTTGTTGTAGATCTGATTCACTAATGCTTGTTATGGAAGGAACCTGGTCTGGCTGGTATGTGACTCCAGATCCATAATATCGTAGTTGATTCTGATCTTCCCTGTGGGCAATGAATTATGTACTAGTCATGAATGAATAGCTTTTATTAATCCCACTGATTCTTTCCAACTCATTTATCGATCAAAATATCCTGTAAATATTCTAAATGTACTTTCATTCATCACTGCCTCAGGAAGTGAATTGCAAACATAAACCATCCTCTGTTTTAAAAAGCCTCTTTTTTATTTTAAATCCCTCTTTTCACTTCAAACATTTGCCCTCTCGACTTGAAGTGCCCCCTCCTTGGAGAAAAAAAAAACAGTTACAGTTAACTCTAGCTGAACTCTCAATAATCACCCAATGTCCTGTTCAACTTCAACATAACGTACCTAAGCTCAACGGACTGAGCAACGAAGGCAAGATGACATGTTTTTAACCATTCTGTCTATATATGAAGCAAATTAAAATGAATTATGTACTTGCATTCCTGGCCTCTGTGTTCCACAACACGATGCAATGCCCGATCATTAATTGTATAAGCCCTACTAATATTTGATGTAGAAAAATGCAATACCTTCCATTTATCCAGATTGAACTTCATGTGACATTTTTCAGCCCAAAGACGCAATGGATTAAGATCCTTCTGGAATCTTAGATCACCTTCTTTACAGTCTCCAATTCTGCTCCCCTTTGCAAGCTTATGAACCATGGCTTCTATGAGTTCTATTGTTTTCTCATACAGGTCAACGATTTTTAATTATTTGTCGTGGCCATCATTTAGCTGTTTGCAAATCAGGTAACAATTATTCATGCCGTTAAACATGATGAAGAAAGCCATAGACTGCAGGGAGATTGGAAACAAATGGCAAGAAAATGTGCTGAAAGGAATTCAATCCAGTGAAGTGGGTGATAATTAATTTGGGGAGGATCAATGATAAAAGTGTGAATACTGAGTGGTTTAAAGTAATAAAAGAGAAATTGGAGTAGACATTCACGAATATTTGGAGGTGACTGGACAAGGGATCAAGTGGTCTAGAGGGGTTGGAGATACTTTCTGTTCTTGACCGCAGCTGGGAATATAAGAGCAGGGAAACGATGCTGGAACTTTAGCAACGGCCTATTCAAGATCAATGGAGGGGGAAACGGATGGACGGAAGTGTGTACTGCAGGTGCTGGAAATCAGAATCAAGATTAGAGTCGTGCTGAAGAAGCACAGCAGGTCTGGCAGCATCCGAGTTGCAGAAAAAAATAACTTTTCGGCAAACGCCCGTCATCACGAAAAAAGGTGGGAGCCTCGTGGGTGGAGCGATAAACGGGAGGACTGGGTCTGGGAAGAATTTAGCTGAGAGTGCAAGAGGTGGATAGAGATGGGGTGAAAGAGGGTGGAGCGGATAGGTGGAAAGGAAGATAGACAAGTGGGACAGGTCAGTAGGATGGTGGCAAGTTAGAAAGTTGGAACTCGGATAAGGTGACCGTGGAGAGATGAGGAAACTGGTGAAGACCACGTTGATGCCCTGGGGTTGAGGGTCACGAGGTGGAAGATCTGGCGTCTGGTGGTGAGGGAATGGCGGTGGACGAGACCCAGGAACTGCATGTCCTTGGGAGAGTCGGGGGACGTGGTAATTGATGTTTTTGGTCATGGGACGTTGGAGTTGAATATTGCGGGTTCCCTGGAAATGTTCTCTGAAGCGCTCTCCGAAAATGTGTCTGTTGGCCCCAATGTAGAGGAGACCACATCGCGTGCAACAGATGCAATAAACGACATGTGTGGAAGTGCACACGGACATTTGATGGATGTGGAAGGCTCATTGGAGCCTTGGAAGGATGTGAGAGGGAAGATGTGGGTGCAGGTTTTGCAATTCCTGTGGTGGCAGGGTAAGTTGCCATGAGGGGAGGGTGGGTTTTTGGAGGGCGTGGAATTGACTAGGTAGTCGTGGAGGAAAGAGTCTTTGTGAAAATTGGATAGGGGTGGGGAGGGAAATATAAATTTCCCTGTCACTGCAGGAATTAAAAAACCTGCACCAACATCTACCTCCCCACCTCTGTCCAAGGCTCTCATGGAAGCTTCCACGTCCATCGAAGTTTCTCCTGCACTTTCACACATGCCATTTCTTGTATACGTTCCGCCCGATGGGTTCTCCTCTTCGTGGGAGAGAGGAGATGTGTTCTCACACAACACTTCAGAGAATATCTCCAGGATACCCGCAAGAATCAACCCCAGTGCCCCTTGGCTAAACATTTCAACTCCCCCTCCAACTCTCACGAGGACATGCAGGTCCTGGGCCTCCTGTATCGCGACTGCCTCACAACCCGATGCCTGGAGGAAGAAAGCCTCATCATCTGCCTCGGGACCCTTCAACCTCATGGCATCAATTTGGACTTCACCCGTTGCCTCATTTCCCCTCCCCCTACCTTACCCCAGTTCTCACCTTCCAGCTCAACACCGTCCGCCTGACTTGTCCCACCTGTGCATCTTCATTCCCACCTATCCACTCCACCTTCTTCTCTGACATATCATGTTCACCCCCCGCCTGCATCCACTTACAGCACTCTCAGCTACCTTCTCCCCAGCCCCACACCCTTCCCATTTATCTCTCCATCCCATGTGCTCCCAGTCTCAGTCCTGAAACCTTTGCCTGAAACCTTTGTCCATTTTTCCTCCTCCTCAGATGCTGCCGGACCTGCTGTGCTTCTCCAGCACCACTCTAATCTTGACGGGAGTCAGTTGATTGAGAGGATTTTCAGATATTTTCTATTGTTGAGCTGTTGAGCACAGGCTGTGGATGATAGCAGAACTTTAGCAACCACCAGTTTAGGGAACAGCTAAAGGACTGAGCACAAGTCTGGTCATGGCATAAATCAACATTTTTCTTAAAATTGGAAGATTAAAGATGGAAGGCTGAAGTATGCAACTTTGCCCATCAAGACCGTTTCACCAATGATTTTCTCACTGATTCCTTTCCAACTCAGGGTGCTATGGGCCTTGGAGGGTAAGTTGAAAATGGTGGCGTTTCGTTGCATCTTCCAACCTTGTCCTTATAGTCAGTACAGCTGTTGAGCTTTGAAGGTTGTCAAAAATGCCTGAATGACTTACTCCAGTGCATCTTATAGTTGGTGCACTCTGCTGCAATTGTGCCTTAGCGGTGAAGGGAATGAATATTGCAGGTGTTGAAGAGGGTACACTCAAGTGACTGCATTGTGGTGGACGGTGTCCAGTTCCTTAAGTGTTATTGAAGTTACACCCATCTCGGCAAATGGATAGAGTTATATTAACGTCTCATTTGTGCCTTGCAAACGATGTAGGATTCACAGAACAATGAGTTGAGTTTATAATCAAAAAATGTGTCAAGAACATGTTGTTGTTGTCAAAGTGTTTATGTCGCCAGTTTCTATAAGTTTTTTTTTCCCCTGAAATAATAGCTCTGTGGACGATTACACAGGGTAATTTGTTTACAGTAAAGTTATTGAATGTCAATGAAATATGATTAGATTCTCATTTGTCGGAGAATTCATTACTCTATTTCGTCCTTGTGTGGACCAATCTGATTCCAGTCGATGTCTGATTTCAAGTTCCAATTCCTGTCTGTGCTTGAAATTCCAACCGTTTCTTCACATAAATGTCTCCGCCTGCCGTAATAATACGTAAGGACTCTGCAGGGACAGCAGAGATTAATGAACATGTTGTCAACACTGGAGAAAATGGAGCTTCGTAGAATGATTGGTTAGGCTGGGATTATTCTCCTTGAAACAAAGAAGACGGAGGAGAGCTCTATAATCACATTTATAAACGTTCAACATTCATTGACAGGGTAGTTACGGGCTGGCAGTTCACCGTCTGGTAGGAGGAAAGCAGAATTTGATATTGCCTGCTTAGTTCAGAAAATAGATGAGTGTGGAAACAGGCCCGTCGGCCCAACAAGTTCACACCAATTTAGCATGGCCAATTCAGCTAAACCGCACATTTGTGGACTGTGGGAGGAAACCGGAGCAAACCCACGCAGACACAGGGAGAATGTGCAAACTCCACACAGTTAGTCACCTGAGGTGGGAATTGAACGCGGGTCTCTGGCGCTGTAAGGTAGTAGCGCTAATCACTTTGCCACCGGGCCGCACACGACTGACGAGCATTTTCTTTGCTCAGGGGCCAGTAAATCGGTGGAACTCCTTGCCGAAATTGTTGTTGAGACTGAGTTGTTGTGTATTTTCAAACTGTGCCTCACAGATATTTAACCAGATAGATGATAGAGCTTTGTCGAGGCAATGCTGGAGAATGGAGTTGAGGATTATCAGATCAGCCATGAGTTCGTTGAATGGTGGAGCAGACTCGATGCGCTGAATGGCCGACTTCCAATCCTACATCATTTGGTCTAACGCCTTATTTAATTGATACCTTTAGAATTCTGAGGGGAGGGGATAGAAAAGGTTTCTCAATCTGATCAGACAGATCAAGAAGTAAGCTCATAAGTTCATGAACAGGAAATGTGCTGTGGCCTGGATACAACAAATGACACTGGGCACACCGCAGATGGGTATGTGCAGATGTTGTGATTGCTAAAGAAAATTGGTGGATCTAATATTGTTGCCAACTTGGTGATCATGCTGGATGATGGATCGCAGTATGATTCACACAGCAAAAGGTTGTGAATGAATGAAAGGTTCGTTTCATTGGAAAAGCTTTCTGCGCTTCCAATTCAATTGACTGTTTAAAATACTGATCAGAACTTTGTGTGGAGTATGACATTAAAATTCACAATCCCACTTGATAAACTAACGCACTCGATCTTTCCTTATTTGTTCCCCTTTCATTCGCCGTAAATTCATAGAATGTCAAGATGGAATGAAAGAAGAAAAGAAACGCTTACACTCCATTTCGTTATGCCAATGTAACTTTCAACAGAATCAAATTGCTTTACTTCGATTTGATGAGGTACCGATTTCTCACAAATCTCTGGTGCAATGTAGGGCAACAGCAAGATCGTCCACGTTAAATGTTGCATTCAATTTTGCTCCGAATTTATTTCAGCTGAAAGAAAATACTGATGAGAAAAACAGAAGGTTGAACTACAAAACAAGATGGCAGTTTTGATGCTCAGTTACTTTGGCAGATTTCAATGGGTATCAAATGAACCCAAAATCATGACGATCGTCCTCTCATCTTTAAGGCATGGGATTAAAGCAGGAAATCGATCTCTAAGAGACGGGTCACTTCCTATTCATTATGGAATAGCTTTCCTTGACAATATACCAAATCTGCTCAGTTCCATTTATTATGCTTCATGTGGAATATTAATAGAAATCTTTAAAAAAAACCACTGAGTTGTTTGCTGAATCTTACTCAGCTGCAGACGTTTTCGATATTTCTTTGCATCTGAAGTCGTCCAAATTAGATATTGTTTCCTCGCACCTTCTACCCCCTACACCCTCCTTTACACTTTTACCTGGCCACAGGCTGTCTCTCTCCTGTTGAAACTCACTGCTTGTGCGTCTCTCAATGTGCCTTTCCAAATATTTTGGAAACGGATTGTCTGAGTGACAGAAATGCTGCTCCCATTATTTCTTTGTCCTACATCGATGGTTTTGAAATCTTGACTTTCAGAAATTTATGAACTTGAAAAAGTGAATTTGCCACATATTTACTCTCTCCAAACCTCAAATACTCCGGAAAACTTCCATTCGGTTTTCCTTGGTTTAGTTTCAAATTTTCCAAACCACAAATAAATAAAACTCCATCCCCACTAAATGCCGTCAGCATCGTCTCCAATGTCTTAGCAGCACAGTAAACGCTGGCAGTGTCCTCTCTGATAGAATCACAGATTCCCTACAATGCAGAAAGTACAGTTGAGTCAATCGGGTCTGTAGGGAGACTATGAACAGCATCTCAACCAGACCGAGCTCCCGTCTCTATCCCCGCAGGTCTCTGGCTTGTGATTTCAAATAAACCTGGTGGAATAATAACCTGGCAACTTGTGACTGCTGACCTTATCACTGCGTTACCCCTGGCTAATTCACTTAACTTACTGAGTTCACTCCCTGGACAGATGAGCACAATTTAACATGGCCAATCCACCTAACCTACAGACTTCAGAGCAGTGCGAACCACTGATCAAATGTAACATCACATTGAACACTATCTGTGTCATGTGTAATGGCTTTACACACTGGCAACTCCGCCTAGTGAAAGCAAGCTGCGCCCACCAACCCGAATTCAATGCATCCAAACGCGGTTCTACGCTATACAACCTCAGTAGTTCTGCTGGAAATGTTTCTGCACTCAGATCTGAATGGATTTATTCTGTTTGCTTCCTCAGATTCCTGCTTTAAATAAACACATCAGTCAGGAACAACTCTATATAATGGTTTTGATTGCAACACAAAAACAATGTGCAGTTTGCTGAAGTTACGTGTTTGCACATTCACTGACACTCTGTCTCCCCAGGAGCTGCAGTCCTTCCCCAACTGATTCAGACAGCACTGTCCCTGCTGTGACATGTCCCATCGAGAATGGAAGGCCAGACATGAATAACCTTCACTGGGGAACAGAGCGACAGGTTCAAAACCGTTACGATGCCCCCAGCGGATTATTGAGCCCTGTGACAGGTGGGGACTCTAACCACAATACTGTGGAGGACAACAACGTCGAAGGAGGCCCTTCAGCCTCTTGTGGCCGCACTTGTCAAACACAACTGCTTAACGACCTGAATCAAGTTTTCCATCGTTTAGCCCATGATCTTACATGTTTTAGCATCGCAAATCAACATCCCAATTTTTTTTTAAGGTTAGAATGATAGCCGCCTCTATGACTCTTTCCGCAAATCTACTCAAACATTTCTGCCTTTTCCCGAAATCTCTTGGCCCCAGTGTTCAATCGCTCCATCAATAAGAAACGTTTCTTTCAGTCTATCCTATCCATATCCCTCAGTATTTAGTACATCTCAGTCATGTCTTCTCCAATCTCCTCTGCTCAGCGACAAACAACCCCAGTCTGTCCAATCTCTCCTCACAACTGAAACTCTTCAGCCCAGACAATATCCCAGTGAATCTCTCCTGCAACGTTCCCAGTGCGATCACATCCATGCAGTACTCTGAATTGCAGAACTGCACACAGTAATCTAGCTAGGGCCAAATGAACTTTTTTTTCTATTCTGTTACAGTATGAGGGCGTCGCTGGCTCGGCAGTATTGATTGCTATACCAAATTGCACAGCGGGTAATTGAGTCTCAACCATATTGTAGTGAGTCTGGAGTCACATGGATGCCCGAGCAGGTAAGAATGGCAGTTTCATTCCTTAAATGACGTCAGATAGTTTTGTTATTTTTTTCATCAATTGAACATGGATATATAGGAGTAATTAGATTCGTAATTCCAGATATTTATTGAATCCCAATTCTACCAGCTAGCATGGTCGGAGTGAAACCCAGGTCCCTGGTGTCTGAATTAACAGTTCTGTGTTCAGTTGTAATAGCGCTCGGCCATTGCAGAAAAGCAGTGAAACTGATCTTATCCAATTAAGTCGATTTTCCCCGATACTGTTCTGTGCCATTTTCCTGAGATTGACCTCCACCCCCCACCCCCCCAATAATATCGGGTCCATATCAGTAAAAGCTGCTCCATGAGTATTGATCTCACAACAGTGGTAAACAAATGGATCAAATGGTCCGCAGGTCCCGATGGTGGGGTTGGGGCACGTTCACCCAGCAACAGTGACCCCAGCCACACAGACTGATCGGTATCAATGGGAGAATCTGTATTAGATTCTGCGATGCCTTAGTGAAATGGGAAATGACTCCACAAACACATGATGAAAAAGCAGCGCTCCGAAAGCTAGTGCTTCAATTAAACCTGTAAGACCATAACCTGGTGTTGGGTCATTTTTAACTTTGTACTCCATAGTCCAACACCGGCATCTCCAAAGTAATGAAATGAGGGTATGGGATGGAAAGTTCGGTTAGTGATCGTAGGAGGGAAGGAATCTCTGAGAACAGGTGGATGTGATTTCTGACATATGAAACACAGAGATGTGAGCGAGCAGAACTTGGAGGAAAAACATCACCTTGGAGAAAATCATGACCTTAAAACAATTGATACCTTCGTGTTTCACAAAGGACACACACACACACACAACTACCACTGCTGTGATTCGGATTCGAACCGAGGTTGCTGCGTCCACAACGCAGAGTACTAACCACTATACGATCACAGCACCCCACAGACGAACTCAGTAAGTGCATGCTCTAAGTACAGTATTATAAGGAATGTTAGGCAGAGCACCAAATGCATACTATCAGTGCTTAGCGAACAGTAGCAGATATGTGGGAACTCAGAATGGTCTGACTGTTTAACATCGGTTCCCCAGTGGCTATGTTGATTCCATCATTAATGTGTTGAGTGCTGAGATAAATAGATTTCTCCAAAACATCAAGGACTCCGGGGACAGTGCAGCTTTTGTTACCTGCACATCCACCAATATCATTTATTGTATCCTTTGCTCCCGGTGCAGTCTCCTGTACATTTGGGGACTGGGCGCCTCCAAGCAGAGCGCTTTAGGAACATCTCTTGGACACCCGCACCAATCAACCACACAGCCCTGTGGCGCAACATTTCACATCTCCCTCTCACTCTGCCGAAGACATGGAGGTCCTGGGCCTCCTTCACCGCCGCTCCCTCACCACCAGAAACCTGGAGGAAGAATGCCTCATCTTCCGCCTCGGAACACTTCAACCCAGGTTATCAATGTGGACTTCAACAGTTTCCTCATTTCCCCTTCCCCCACCTCACCATAGTTCCAAACTTCTAGCTCAGCACTGTCCCCATGACTTCTCCTGTGTTGTCCTCCCTGCCTATCATCTATTCCACCAATCCATTCCACCCTCCCCCCCGACCTATCAACTTCATCCCCTCCCCCATTTATCGATTGTACTCTATGCTACTTTCTCCCCACCCCCAACATCCTCTCACTTATCTCTCCACCCTTCAGGCTTTCTGGCTGTAATCCTGATGAAGAGCTTTTGCCCGAAACGTCGATTTTACTGTTCCTCGGATGCTTCCTGAACTGCTGTGCTCTTCCAGCACCACTAATCCAGAATCTGGTTTCCAGCATCTGCAGTCATTGTTTATACCAAGCTTTTGTTGAAATGTATATTTCAATAGCAATGCAGTTTAATATCGGGGACAAGGTCAGAAGTCACAGGACGCCAGGTTATAGTCCCACAGGTTTATTTGACATCATAATGGGGAGGGTTGCCCCTTCTTCTGGTGAAATATACGGAAATAGGGAGGAGAACTAGGTCTTGGTGAGATGCTTTTCAGAGAGTCGACACCGGCTCGATTGACTGAAATGACCTTTCTACACTGTAGGATTCTGTGATTCTATCAGAGAGGGTAATGACGGTGTTTACTGGGGGTAAAGCCACTAGAGTCGATGCTGACGGGGTGTACTGAGGATGAGATTTTATTCACTTGTTGTCTTCGAAAATTTAGAACAGTTATCCCTGAACAAAGAAAGACCTAATCGGGGGTTTTCATGTTATGAAAAGTTTGGACAGAGTAAATAGGTGGAAAATTCCCTATTTCAAGTGAGTAAACATCTAGACGTCAGACATTCAAACCCTTTGATAAAACCTTTGAAGGCCAACGAAAAGATGAGAGCGGAATCACTGTCACTCCGAGAATCTGTCTTCCAAAATATTTGGAAAGGCACATTTGTTGACAGACAAGGAAAAAATTTCACAAGAGGGCGACAGCGTGTGTCTCGGTAAAGGTGCAGGGGTGGGGCGTAGTCGGTCAGATGTTTCGGGGAAACAATGTCTAATTGGGTTGACTTTAAATGTAAAGAAATTTTGTGAACGTTTGCAGCTGAATAAGATTCGGTTCCAAAAACTCTGGATTTTCAATGATTTGGTATAATATTCTACCTGAAGCACTGTAAATGGAACTGAGTGGATTTTTCTTATTGTGAAGGGAAGATATTACATAATGAATATGAAGTGACCAGTTGAGATCGACGTCCTGCTTTAATCACATGCGTTAAAGCTGTGAGGACAAACACCATGATGTTTGGTCCATTTTATACTCGGTGAAATCTGCCAAAGCAACGAGCAACAAAACTGGTGGGTTTTCTTTTGCATTTTAACACTCTGATGTTCTAAGCAGTATTTTCCTTAAGCTGAAATAAAGTCGGAGAAAATTTGAATACAACATCAATCGTTCCAATGAGTTAAATCTAATTCCCTTCCGATTATTACAATGAACATTGTGAGGTTGCAGCAAAGTTAAAATGAAACGAACAAAACAGCGTTTCTAGCGATTGAATCCAATTCAGGTTCAGCCATATGAGAAAGGCCATTGAGCAACAACATCGCCTTTACTTCCCTCTCCATGGCTCCTTCTTCACGTGAGAGAGAAAGTGACTGAAGAAATTATCCGTCAAATATAGATGTGAATATGAAGGAAAATTCTTGTTCTCTGTTTCATCCTGACACAGTTCTGATCAGAATGTATCATTGACAGCTATTCATTGTGACGAACATGGCCATTTATTGGAATTTGCTGTTATTATAATTCTGATGCAAGCAGAAACACAATGGTGTGGATTTGATTCCGCTCTGCAAATTTCTCATCCTTTATTTTCACCACATGTACCCTGATGAGGTCACATGTCACCCCTCCACAAAATGTGCAGAGGAGACTGAATGATTATGGTGTTGTGTTATTATACCGCTGTGCTCCACATTCACGAGTTCGAGTCATACTCTGGTTGCTAACTTCACAAACCGCTCCAGCAGATTTTCTTTGCACCTCACACCTCTGGTATACACTGGATCGAGAATCTTGTTCTTGCCCTTCACTGCAGGGGAGATTCAGGAATAATCGACACCACATTAAAGTCGAAATGAAGAGTGAGAGCAGTTATTCTATTCAATTGTACATTAAATTCGTGTAATGAGAAGGAACGCATTTTTCTTTCTGCCCCACATTCCATCTTGTCTTTCTATGAATTTGCATCGAAAGAAAGAGAAACAAATAACAAGAGAACGGGAGCACAAGTTTATCCAGTGGGGTTGTTCATGAGTATTTTAACCTGACACTTCACACAAATATCTGATCAGTATTTCAAACAGTCACTCGGAATTGGAATTGCAGAAAACTTCTCCACTGAAACGAACCTTTCATTCTTTCACCAATTTCTGCTGTGTGTGAATCATACAACGATCCATCATCCAGCGTGATCACTGACTTGCCAACTGTCTAAGGTCTACCAACTTTCTTCAGCATTCACAGCTTCTGTATACAGCCACCTGTGCTGTGCCCAGTGTCATTTGTTGTCCCCATGTCACAGCACATTTCGTCTTCCTGAGTTTATTAATCTTGTTCCTGATATGTCTCATCTGTTTAATAAACCTTTTCTATCACTTCATCCCATCCCCCCACAATTCTGAACTTATGAATAAAATAAAGCGTTCGACCAAATGTTAAACAAATGGAAGTTTGCCATTCAGCCCATGGAGTCTGCCCCAACATTCAACGAACTCATGATTGATCTAGATTAGATTCTCTACAGCATGGAAACAGGCCCTTCGGCCCAACAAGTCCACACCAACCCTGCGAAGAGTAACCCACCCAGACCCATTCCTCTCTGACTACACGCAATTTAACACAGCCAAGTCACCTGACCTGCGCATCTTTGGACTGTGGGAGGAAACCCACGAAAAAGCGGGAATGATGTGCAAATTCCACAGTGACAGCTGCCCGAGGCTAGAGTTAAACCTGGGACCCTGGTGCTGTGAGGTAGCAGTGCTAACCATTGAACCACCGTGCCGCCCCAATAATCTGTAACTCCTTTCTGCTCGCTTAACTCGACAAATTTTCATCACCTTTCTGATTAACTATCTAGCACAGTTTGGAAATACCCAACAGCACAGATGGCACAGATTGTTTGGCCCCTGAGCAAAGAAATTACTCCTCAATTCTGAATTAAAAGGGCAACATGAAATTCTGAGATTTTGTCCTCTGGTGCTCTCCTCACAGCCTAAGGCAAACCACCCGCCCGTATCTACCCTGTCAAGATTTCACGAATATTGAACGTTTATAAATGTTATTATGTGATTATAGAGCTCCCCCCCCCACCTCCTTTGTTTCGAGGAGAATAATCCCAGCCTAACCAATCATTTCACGAAGCTCCATTTTATACAGAGTTGGCAACATCCTCGTAAATCTGTGCTGTCCTCTGCAGCGTCCTTACATATAATGAAAGCATGTGGAGACATTTATGTGAGGAAACGGGTTGAAATATCAGGTGCAGATGGGAATTGGAACTTGAAATCAGAAAGTGATTGTAATCGGATTGATCCACAGAAGGACCAAATACAGCAATGATAACTCTGACAAATGATAATCTAATCATATTCGATTGAAATTCAATGGCTTCATTGTAACTGAATTCCTACGTGTAATCGTCCTGAGAGCTCGTATTTAGGAGAATTGGAACCTGACCACCCATATAAAAGAATTGATGACAAAAACATGTCTGTCGGTCGTTTTTGTTTGATTATTAACTCAACTCTTGTTTCCGTGAAGCCTACATCGTCCGCAACGCACACGTTAGATGTTTAACAGGACTCTCTCCATGTGCGTCGGTGGGTGCCACTGCAATATCACTGAAGGACCAGGACACCCTCCACGACAATGCAGTCACCTAACTGTACATTGTAAAACGCCTGAATATTTATTCCCTTAATTGCTGAGGCACAATTGCAGCAGAGTACGCCACCTAGAAGATCCAATGAAATAAGTCAACCAGGCTTTGTTGACTGAACCTTCAAAGCTCAAAGACTGTACCGACCATAAGGACAAGGTTGAAGATGCACTGAAACGTCACCATTTATGAATTACCCTCCAAGGCACGTACCAGCATGACTTGTAGAGGAAGCAGTGGTAAATTCATTGAGTGGTGAAGCGGTCTTGATGGGCAAAGAGTTATACTTGAGCCCTCCGCCTTTTATATTACAATTTTGAAATATATTGATTATTGCAATGACCAGACTTGTGCTCATTCCTTTTGGGGTTTCCTAAACTGGCGGTTACTAAAGATCGAATATCATTCTCAGACTGTGGTCAACAATAGAAAATATCCAAAAGCCTCTCGAACAACTGATCTCCCTGTCCAACAATTATCAGAGATCAGTGAACATCTTCTCCAAGATCTCTTTGTTCCTGTTCACCACTCAGAATCCTCACTGTTATTGTTTCAACTCCACAAATTCATTACCACTTACTGGTCTGGATTCAATTCCATTCTCGGTTTTTTTCCTTTCCACCTGATTGATACATCCCTGCGTCCCTGGTATTATTCATCACAGTCACCTACACGACCAATTGTTGCATCGTGTGTAAACCTCTAAACATGACTCCGACAACTAAGTTTGAATTATTGATCTACATCAGGAAACAGTGGTACTCCACTGGAATCAGGCATCCAGTTCATTGCTGGATGGGATGAACACGTGCAATAACAGCAGAATCGTACTCTTGCTATCATTTGTAATCCTGATGGCAATTCTGCATGTTGGTCTCCTGAATGATTCTTTCTCACATGTGGGAGTGGTGAATGAACTGCCCACATTGTGACTGAGGAAGTGAGTTTACATTTCAGCGGGTAATTGAATCCCTTCCTACAGACCCCGCCCCCATGGACCTGACTTCATGGAGGCGTGGGTATCCTTGTGTCTATTTCGTGTGGATAATCAGCTGAATTTGAGACCATGCTGAGACGACTCCCAATTTTCTCCGTCATCCGTGTATCTTTTTTATCCTTCCTTATTCTCCCCAGAAGTGTGGCCATCATAGTCTGAACAACAGTTGTTATTCATCCTTAACTCTCCTTGAACTGAGTCAGAGGGAATTTAGGGGTGAACCGTACTATTGTGGGTGTGGAGTTATATGTTGGCAGGTCTCTTTATGGAAGGCAGATTTCCCTTTTGAAGGGACATAAATGAATGGGTTTTCAACAAATTAAAACTTTTTGCCACTCTTCCTCTGAGAGGGTTTATATTCCAGATTTTATTCATTGAATTTAATTACCAGCAGTTGCAATGCTCCAGTCTCCAAGGGTTGCTAGTCCAAATATCGCCATTACATTTGCAGATGACACATGGATTGGTGGAGTAGCAAAAAGCATAGGGACTGTCAAGGACTGAAGGAGAATATAGATAGACAGGAGAGTTGAGCGGAGAAGTGGCAGATGGAGTTGAATCCAGGCAAATGTGAGGTGATGCATTTTGGGAAGTCTAATTCTAGAGACAAGCATACTGTAAACGGAAGAGCCTTGGGTAAAGTTGATGAGCAGAGAGATCTGGGAGTTCAGGTTCTTTGTACCCTGAAGGTGGCTGCACAGCTGGATCGAGTGGACAAGAAGGCAAATGGCATGCTTGCTTTCACCGGACAGGGCATTGATTGTAAGAGCTGACAGGTCATGCTAAAAAATACAATATTTTGGTTCAACCGCATTTAGAATGCTGTGTACAGTTCTTGTCACCAAATTACCAAAACGATATGGACGTTTAGGAGAGGGTGCAGAGAAGGTTTATGAGGATGTTGCCTGGTATGGAAGATGCTAGCTCAGAAGAGAGGTTGAGTTGGTTACGTTTTTTTCATTAAAAAAAAGAGATTGAGGGGGACCTGATCGACGTCTACAGAATCATGAAGGGTATAGTCAGGGTGGATAGAGGTAAGCTTTATCCCAAGGTGAGGGATTCACTGCGGAGAGGTCACGCGTTCGAGGTGAAAGGTGAAAAGTTTAAGAGAGATAGACGTCGGAAGCATTTTACACTGAGGGTGGTAGGTGCCTGGAACGTGTTGCCAGAAGAGGTAGAGGCAATCACAGTAGATTCAATTCAGATGCATCTGCACTGATGCATGAGTCAGTGGGATGCAGAAGGATACAGATGCTTAGCAATTGATGGATAGGGTTAGACAGTGGATTTGGATCAGCTCAGCCTTCGACGTCCGAAGGGCCTGTTCCTGGGCTGTAAATTTTCTATGTTCTTTGTTCTTCTTTGTTCACTAGTCTGCCAAATCATCTCTCGCCCTCTGACTTATCACCTTCTCCCCGGCTCCATCCACCATTCGCTTTCCCAGCTACCTTGCAATCAACCCCAACCCCCTCCCATTTATCTCTCAGTCCCCACCCACAAAACTCATTCCTGATTAAAGACTTATGTCAGAAACGTCGATTCTCCTGCTCCTCGGATGCTGCCTGACCTGCTATACTTTTCCAGCACGACACTATCGCTATGGCGAAGATAGACGAGCTCTGCTCAGGCTCTTTATCTGGGAGCGGAGAAGGCGAGTGAGGAAGTGATTAAGGTGCACATTAAGGGGACCGGTATGTGTGATAGGAACAAACTTCTTATGGGAAGAGTTAACAACCAGGGATCTCCGTTAAACGCAAGAGAGCGGGTGCTCAGGGGAGATATAGGAAGAACGTTTTCACTCTGAGAGTATTGTATAATTGGAACTCACTGTTTGAACGTGTGGTAAAACTTTGAGTCATGAAAACATTTCAGGAGTATTTAGCCGAATACTTGAGAAGCTAGAGCACACATCGATAAGGACCAGTTCTGGAAAATGGGGTGAAGATAAACAGATGTCTGATGAAATATCTGAACACGGTCCAGAAAATACAGAGCATGAAAGCATGGGAAGGGGAAAGGCATGGAAACTGTGTGCAATCTGTTACAAGGGGTCTGCGGAATGCCACACGCGTCAAAAGGTCACTGGGGCAGGATGGGGCCGCTGTGGCAGGATGGGATAGCAATAGTGGAATGCTCCTACACCAATTAGCAGAGTCAGACTGAGGCTGAAAGGTTACAATGGCGGGCTGAGATAATAACAATTAGTCAATTCAGACTCCCTACTAAATATCATCATGGTAGGTTGGGACAAGTCGTGACAATAAATAGGAAGGGCATGACTTTAATTAATTAATTGATAGTAGAGTCACCCTGCGTGAGACGCTTGTAGCAGGATATGACATTATATACATAATCAGCGGTTAGTTGAGTCAGCTTTGGACAGGAAAACATTGTGACAGATGGGGTAGCTGAATATCTAATCATGACAGGTTAGTCTGGGATGGAAGATCATTGTAGCACAGGTGGCAGTAGAATACCTAATAGTGACAGTAGAATAATTTATTAGGTAAAATACATTGTGACAGAAGTAGCACAACAACGGGAACTAAAACAATTGGTTTAATGTATAGCTGGAGTGAGGTGATTCTGATTAACACAGTTGGGCATTCTGATAAGCTAACTAAAAATGATTAAAGAAAAGTGATGGAGTTTAATTCAGATTAATGCGAGGTGATGCATTTTGAGAAAGCAAACCTTAGCAGGACTTATGCACTTAATGGTAAGGTCCAGGTTCTTAGCTCCTTGAAAGTGGAGTCGCAGGTGTCAGATCCCAGTCACATACATGGCTGTTGTTCTTAAAGTAATTTCTTCTCTACGTGTGTAGAAGTAACACAATGAGTGATCAATTACAATTGGCAGACGTACTTAAGGGGGCGTGTGAAATGCTGAAGTTGTGAGATCAGAGCAGTTCGTATTGACATACACCATTCACTGTTCGAATATGATACTCAGGAATGCGATTTTGAGCGAAATTTGAGCAGGAAAGCTTACCACATGATGTAACACCAGTTTGTGTGGTTACTCTGTTGTTTACCACATTTGTGTGTTTTGCCTCATTGAGGATTTTGAAGTTGTCCCCCTATACAAAAGTTTCGTGCTTTTGCACCGTTATACAAAAGATGCAGTGCAATAACACCCTAGGCTGATTCAGTGTACTTGTACAGATATTGACACCTGGAAACAGCACGATGCACTCTCCTCGAGTCTGGAAAATAATTTGCTCCATTCGCACTCTTATGGCTCTTTTCATTCAATCGACTTATGTTCTCCACAGAATCCGATTCAGCTGACCTTGTCACTGAGTCATTTATTTGTGTGTGTTCAGATCATGTGAGGAGAATATCACAGTGGAGGGCCCTGGGTCCATAACCCAGAAGCCAGACCATACTCAGGGAACCCTCCTCTGCGCTTGCTCATTTCATGAACACCAGGAAGAAATATCTAAGCTCTTCAAAATTTACTAACTGATTTTTCAGAAGCAATATAAACAATTCCAGGTTTCTGCTTTTGTTGTCACACGGACCAAGATTGTAAATGCTGGAACCATTTGAAAATGTCCGCTCACCCACGTCCATTTTCTCCCCAGGAGGTGTTAAGATGATGGTCTCAATCGGATTCTTCGCAAAAGAATATTCTTTTAATCCATTAATTTCTGGTTTATGGGTCCACCAGTTTCCCCTAGGCCTCTGTGTTAGCGCTGACCACAACAGTTTCCCGCAGTCTTCGGCTTTTTGTAGCATGTACCTTCGAGGATGACATCAAAAGATCTTCACTGTTAATGTGTGATGATCTACCAATGGAGACAGCTCAGTCCGCGGGGATGGGATAAACACCACCACCCCGCTACTGCTACTTAGTTCATGTGACCAATGCCTTTCCACTTGGTCACCGCGCCCTACATCTGCATTGCAGATAAATTGACAAATTTATGGTACTCTCTCGGATTGGTAATCAGAAGCGAGATTGTTTGAATTATTGAAAAAGTAAGATAAACTGAGAAAATACAGGATATCAAATGGGGAACCGGAAGGGAAAGAGAGAACAGTGAATGATAGCGTTCTGACAAAATTTAAATATCATTGCTGAAGATTTCAGAAAATGCTATCATTCACAAACATAGCACAATGTGGAATGTAACTTTTGAACAAGCAATGCAAGCAGATTGCAAAATCTTAGTCTGAAAATCTTAGTCTTTCTGTAACTGTTTTAATTTTAATGAACGCACGCATGGGATTCAGTGCTGTAATGATTTCCTAAACTTTAGAAGGAAATCCTTGCCTTCGAGGATATGGGGGAAAGTTCACTGTAATGGCAGGACTGTCCTCTGCAAGCATATGAATACAATTATTCAATGATCCATGGAGTTTCTAATAAGAGGTGAAGGGAAAGTCTCCATTCACAAATTAATCATTCAGTAGAACTCAATACAAGGACACATGTCGTGATGGACAAAGTGGGCAAGAACACAGAAATACGATACACAATAGCTACGATAATTACTGTGTGAAAAGTATTGAATTCAGATCTATGGTGGCCTTTGGTAATGATATTTACTGTCCAGAACTAGTCTGCACTGGAATATCTATATTCCTACTATGATGTATTTGAACTTCAGTTACCTTCAGAAATAGCTGAGACTCACTCAGGTCATGGAGATTTAGTGTAATCATATTTAAAAAGCAAAGATTTCATCGCGTAACTGTGAAATCGGTCACCCTCAGTGTAATCCTTGACCTCGTTCTCCACCAAAGACATGTGAAGAGTTTATAAAGGGCACAAACGCTGCTTCCTGGATAGCAAGATATTAGGAATCCCAGGGACGGGGTTTACTGAGACATAAAATCATCAGCAAGGATATAAATGGTTTCATCGGTATGACAGAGAATGAAGGAGTTTATTCACGAGATGTGGAATTGCTGCACCAGAAACACGCAAGCTTAAACGGAAACAAAAGAGATTTTCACATAATGTGAGGTTTGAAGTGACTAAATCGGGGAAGGTCCCTCTTTCGAGTGAATCTACCAATTCACTAAGGTCTTCAAAACCACTAGCGACTGATTAAGGAAACATTGGATGAGAGTTTCTTCCATTCAATAAAGTTATTGAAATCCTGGATGACTTTCCGGAAATAAAACGTAGATCTCTGATTTCAGAGTGTTTTAAAAGACGCACGAACTAACATACAAGGAGGGAATTTATCATTGAAAGAAAGGAAAAGTGTGAGTGTGGATTAATTTCGAATTTGTTTTTTATTCAGGCACGAAGGCATTTCACGAACACGCACAGCTGAATAAGATGGAGTATAAAAAGTTCATGGACTTGAAAGGTGCAGCGTATTATTTAAGGTGAAGCATTGAAAATGGGGCTGATGTCCTAAAATAACTGCAGACAGAAGTTACATCCAAATGAGTAGCAATTGAATCTTCACTTGGAGATGCAGCACCTACTTTAAAGATTTGACCACATTCACATGATGTCAGGTGTATTTCATGCTTTCTTATCTCCATCAAAAACTTTACTCTGTCTTTTTTTGTGTTTTTCAGCAGCACACCATTTCAGCTGAAAGATGCTCAGACTAAAATTGAATACAATATTCAGACGGTCCTATGCGACCAATCTTTTGTTTGATTATTACAATGACCTTTGCGAGTTTGCAACAAACTGCATAACATGAAACCAGCTCAACATCTATTTTCCCGGAATTTAACGCAGTGCACATGGGAAACGTCACCATCTGCTGAAAAATCACCTTCGGCTCTTTCTCCACACATGTCTCTTCACGTTTTAAATATTTGCAGTATGTTTGTTGATCAAGGAGTCATTATCCAGAAAAGGTCGTTATTCAATCCACAAAAACTCGTAGTTTCCCATATACCTGGCTTTGCTCAATATCACCTTCCATCCGTACCCCTCGACCCGACGACAAATTGAAGCTGCTCCATGTGAGGCTCAGACCTAAACCTTCGGCACAGCACACCCCACTATACTGGCACAGAGATACCATGCACTGGTCATCTGCAGCACTTTGAGCAATACATTAATGCTTACCTCCACATTCCTGGTTGTACCTTAACGGTTGGGAAACCGAGTTTCTCTGATTCCATGGCTGGTAACTGCGATTACGCGATCATCTTCACCAATGGTTTTGACCCCGAGTGAGGCAAGTGGTGAGCTTCTTTTTGCAAAGATGGGTCGATTGTTAAAATATACAACTTCAACATTTGCCTTCACTAACCCATGAGCTTTTTATTTTGTTTTTCAAATGTAGAAATCTTAAAATCTTCATCTTGAACACACTCAATGACAGGTCTCCATTGTGTCTCTGGCATCAAATTTCAAAGTGTAAACCACTCTGAATTCTTCCACCTCAGTCCGCTGTTTGGGAAGTGTTCCTGTTGTGGGAAATGCACTTCCCCATGTGTCACCTGCTGCTCCCAGTATGCGCTCTGGCACTGCACTCATTTTCCTTCTGACACTTGCTCACTGTGTTGCTGAGATCATACAGTGACTTGGTGTCGCACGGCCCAAGAAAATGATACAGCTCAAGGTTTTTGCATTGTTGAATTCAATTGTCAGTTTAGCCTTATTTCGGATTTTGAAATTGTCAGTTCTGTACACAAGTTCGTGTCAAACATATCTGAATGGAAGTAAGGTGTTCTGAATAATGACGTTGAGCACTATGCGCTCACCTCCAGTCTGGAAAACAATTCCTCACAGACAATTTTACACCTTCTGCTGTCACGGGCTCTTCGTCCTGTTGACTTCAAATCGCCACAGAATTCAACAGACCTTGTTACATAGTCGTTTCTTCAATTTTGTTCAAATCATTGCGAACAGAGTATCACAGTGGGAGTGTGCTTCCCCATAACCCAGAGGTCAGTCCATACACTTGGAACTTACTGCGCTAATTATCATTTCGCCAACACCACGGAGAAATATCTGCTGCGCTGCATAATTTAAGCAACTCAATTACTCATACAGTCACATAGCACGAAGCATGTATGACGATGTGGTGGCGAGGTGAAGGTGGTGGGCTACTGACCCATTATATTCTACACTAGGGGGTTCAAATCCCTCTATCATTGATGTTTTTTGTTGTTGCCATTTTTGGATGACCACAGCTGACTTTTTGAAATTGGAACTCCAATGGTCAGTTTCTATGCATTACGCCATTATAAAATCTCAAAGATTTAATTGGGATAATGAAAAGGTGCGCGTTTCTCTTTTCCAAGTGAAGTTGCTGTGAACTTTTATCGTATGAAAGAAATTCAGGAAAATGAAATAACGAGAGATGCGAAGTGCATGTTTATGCAATGAAATTCTTAATGATTGTTTTGTCAGATGAAATCTGGAGCAGGTTGGGTGGAAGTGAATCATCTTGGTGAGAGGAGCACTGTGAGACAGCACAAAATAATGGAGATGTTTCAAAAAGGGCAGAGGATGTGTGTAGGGGCACAGAGACCTGGTTGCAAATGCACAGTCGAGAATTGCCGTTGTGGGTGCCGTGCATGGGTATAGACAGACTTAAGCATTGGTCTCGCCCTTTCCCCTTGCTCATGCCATTGATGAATGATGGACATAAGATACAGATAAAGGCAAGATGTGGTAAGCAAGCTCCCTCTCGTTATGCACACACTGGATGCATCACATTGAACTATGAACAACTGGAGAAGTCAGCATGTTAACTGCAGGGAATGAACCTAACCTTTGCATCAATAACCGCAGATTAATGCAGCATAAACTTAAAAATGATTTCAAGTGTCTTTATACGCATGTCATTAACAGATGTTTCATTCTAATACCTGTGTGGTGGAAAGAAGAAGACATCACATTTCAAGGTGGATGACAACATTAGCAATTTTGTCTTGAAATTGAGATCTATTTGATAATTTCACACAGTGAACAAGTTCAATTTAAATTATACAAATCACATTCCCTCACCTGGAATAAAAGTGTGATTTTATTACAAACGTTGTCCTTGCTAAGTAGCAGTTACTCAACATGAAAAATAGGATGCAATTCTTATTGAACATACATCAATTAGCACCAATATCTTACTTCGGATTGACTGCAGTATGCACATGCTAACTAACGCTTAAGAAAGAAAATATTTTGGAAATAACGATTCGGTGGTTCTCATGATGTGGATATTCCACCAATGGTTCCAGTAGTAGAAATGGTCAGTGGGCAGTATTTCTACGATGGTGTAGAGGTGTGTGAGCTGCCAGAGATATGAGCTCCCACCTCATCTGGAGCAGCGTCTGCTGACATAGACCAGGGAGCATGGTGACATTAGTCTGGGAGTTCCAAGCACACCTGGACTAGTTTTTATTGACATGAAGCAGCAGGGAGCATTGGGACATCAGACTGGTAGATCCAACCTCAACTGGACCGCTTCTATTGACATGGGGGTAGGGAGCATTGGGACATCAGACTGGGAGCTACAACGTCACCTAGAGCAGCTTCTATTGACATGGAGCAGCAAGGACCAATGGAACGTCAGGTCGGGATCTCCAACCTAACCTGGAGCAGCTTGCATTTACATGGAAGAGGAGGGAATATTGGGACATTAGGCTGGGGAAAGGATATTCAACTATTTTAATCTGAAGTAAAATAGGTTTCAACACCTCAGATGTTAATTGATTGATGAAGAATCTGTCCCGGGAAAATAATTAATTTTGTAGATATTAAAGACAAGTCCTGCAAATGTTCAACTCAGGAAAATACATTGCTACAGAGAGAAATGGGAATGATGTTTCAAGTCTTTGACTTCTTTTCTGGTCGACTCTGCATTGGATAACATCACCAGAATTACTTTTTCACTCATTTCATGTTATTCAGTTTTCTGCAAATACGGAAAGGTCATTAACGTAATATAAATCTGAAAATTAATGGGAATATAAAATATTGTGATTAGGCTGGCGTTTACCTCTAATTATGGTGGAAACGGAGCAAAGTCAGTTGTAATTTCCTCGATCAGCAGTGACCTCACTAATTGGCTGATCAGATTGTGAATGGTAGTTTTTTAAGGACAATTTGAAGTGAATCAACGATGTTGATTTTCTTTGTTCTTTTTTCACCTTGTGAATGTTACTGCTATTGCTCATGCCCTTGTTTAGACCACAGCTCTGCAGCGTGTAAAATCTCAGCTGTGCAGCTGGCCAGTGGTACAACCATTTGTTTGCTGGCTACTTATCAGTTGGTGTAGGTTCGACTTTTACTTGGCGCAGTCGCATTGTGGAGATTCATCACACATCCAAACTAATCTTTCTTGCTCCACTGAGATGGAGTATATTTGAAATTTTCATCTCTACGAACGAAAATGAATTCACTGTCTTCGATCAGTTAAACATTACCAAGAACAATCAGAGTTAAAGATTACACAGCACCAGATTGTATCGAATAGGTGTATTTGGAAACACCAGTGCTCCATGCGCTGCTTCTTCATCAGGTGGTTGTCAACAGTGGGACTCTAACCTGGCTTTGTGTGATTAATAAATTTGTCCACCCCAGTCCAACACCAACACCTCCAAGTCATGGGTAACATCGACACCACGAACGGTCGGTAAAAGTCCAGATGATTTTCCAAAAGATCGCGCATGTTGACACACGCATCAATTTTCTGCAGAAAGACACCCAGCTGATGAAGGAGCGGCTCTCCGAAAGCTCGTGTTTCCAAACAAACCTGCTGGACAATGCCCTGATGTTGTGTTTTTTTTTTTACTTTGTCTACCCAACTCAAACACTCACACTTCAATATCATAGAGAACATCAGTCATGCCGCAGCGCTGTCAGAGAAGGCAATCCTGGAAAAGCCCCACACATTGCTCATAGGTACGTTTCGTTTTCAGAAACCAACCCACTCAATAGCTGAGACTCAGTAATGACAGTTTTTCCAAACTCTTTCGAAGTGGAATCAGATGAGAATGATGAACTGTCCGACTGTGCAGAGAGACGGAAGACACTTTTCCATTCTTTCAAGGGCTGGGGTATTGCCTGATCTAAGACATTAAACAGATTCCTGGTAGAGCTGCTTTCTCTGCCTCAGGAACAAGAAGTCCTGATTTAAGAAGTCAAGAAGTTTAAAATCGCACAACACCAGGTCATAGTCCAACAGGTTTAATTGGAATCATTAGCATTTGGAGTGCTGCTCCTTCATCAGGTGGTTGTGGACTACACATTTGTAAAATACAGAATTTATTGCAAAAGGTTACAGTGTGACGTAACTGAAATTTTACATTGAAAAATAACTTGATTGTTTGTTAAATCTTCCATCTGTTAGAATGACTACGTTAGGTTCACTTCTTTCTTATGTAAATCGCAAAACTTTCCTTTCATAGTTACATTCTCAGGTGAACATTAACAATTAATGTCAACCCAGATAATGTGTTGGAGGTGTTAGTCCCTGTGTGCTGTGTCCGTGCCATAATGTTTAGACTGACGCTAATCTAAAAAAAACCCAACACGCTGCAGGCAAGGATGCTTTGAGGCATGAAACATTGGTGAAACCGAGCAGAGGCGACAGAACGGATGAATGGCGAATGCACATCAATCAACAGGCAGGTATGCCCCTTCGCAGTTGGGGAGCACTTCAGTGGTCCAGGACATTCGACCTCGGACCTTCGGGTGACCATCCTCCAAGGCGGACTTCGGAACAAGCAGCAGCTGAAAGTGCCTGAGCAGTGGCTGATAGCTAAGTTCGGTACCCATGGTGATGGCCTCAACCGGGACCTTGGGATCATGTCAATGCACAGGTGATCCCATTACCCTATCTACACAAACAGACCCTCCTACACACACACACACACACACACTCACACACATACACAAACACATATACTTTTGTGGGGTGAATTTGTACTTGCAGAGTTACATTGTACTTTGCTCAAAAACTGCATGAATCCATGTAAGTCTCTGGTAACTCATTTTTAAAAATTAGAATCACTCTAAACATTATGGAACAGACAGCAGCACACGGGGGCAGACACCAGTTGTTAAACTCCACCTGCGAATGAAACTTTAAAATAAAAAATGTTTTGCACTTTACATATGAAAGAAGTGAAGCTCACATGGTCATTCTAACAGATCGGAGACTTAGCAAGCAATCAAGGTATTTTGCAATGTACAATTTCAGTTACAGCCTCCTGTAATCTTGTGCTATAAATTCTGTGTCTTACAACTGTGTACTCCACAACCACCTGATGAATGAGCAGTGGTCCAAAAGCTCGTATTTCCAATTTAGCCTGTTGGAATATAACCTGGTGTTGTGTGATTTTCAAATTTGCACACCCCAGTGCAAAACCTGCATCTCCAAGTCTTTCAATCCGAGGCACTCTGGTCACAGATCCAACCTTTGTGCATTCAACTTATTAAATCCTTGAAAAAACCTGAATATTTCAGTAATGATCATTTTTGTAGTACTGAGTCTGAGCAGGCAAAGGCAACTGCTTTCAAAGTTTATTCCCATTTGAATTCATCTCCGATGTGAAATTCTCACTGACTCTGACAGCACTGATACCTTTGCTGTTTTGTAATGTCAGGAATTCATGTTCAATTTACGACTTTCATAAGGAACAAAAAATATTTTTTCCCTGACTGGAAATCAACATTGGGAAAAAGCAGTGTGAGATCTGAATTTCAACACTTTCGCAACAAGGAAGACAGATGCAATGCTTGCAAATTTTCTTGGTAACGTTGTTTTTACCTTATCGGTTCAGTTGAAAAATGACAGTCATTGAGTTTTTAAGAACATGGCGAGAGGCCTTTCAGCCTATTGCATCATTATCAGTTATCAACCATCTGGCTTGTAAACACAGTTTCCAGCACGGGTCTCATCGCCTGGTGTGTTCTAAAATTTCAAGTCTTCAGTTAAATTGTTATTCAATTTCTTAAGGGCTTAAGTGGAACAAAAACACCTCTGTGAACTAACAGTTCTGAAAGGCAAACTCTTTCTCAGAGCCGTTTGTCAGTTTTCCTCAAGGTGCTGCGGAAAATGTTTCTGCGCTCACATCTGAATTGGTTTACCCTGTTTCTTTTTCAGCTTCCTTTTTCTTTCTATTAAATGGTTTAGATTCCAGTACAGATACAAGGTGCAGGGTGCGGAAGTCACGTGTTTGTACTTTCACTGACACTCTGTCTCAGCGGGAGCTGCAGATCTTCCCCACGCTGATTCAGACAGCACTGTCCTTCCTGTGACATGTCCCATGGCGAATGGAAGGACAGGCATTAATAACCCGCACTTCGGAATGTAGCGACAGTTTTAAAACATTTGCACTGCCCCAGCGAGGAATTGAGCTCCTATCTCCCGAATAACATGCGGCGACACTAACAACTATACTACCGAGGACAGCAGTTTCAAAGGAGACCCTTCAGCCCGTTGTATCTCCATTTGTCAAAAACAACTGCTAAACGACTCGAATCGTTTAGCCCATAGCCTTACAGTTATTGAGTTATTGGCAGAACATATTCATATCTGAATATTACTTCAGGTTAAAAGGGTCCCTGCCTCTCTGACCCTTACAGACACAGTTTTGCAAATTCCAACACCCGCCGGCCTATAATGCCTTTTCGCACATCTACTTAAACCTTTCTGTCTTTCTCATTAAATTTCTGGTACCCTGTGATCGATCTATCCGTGGATGGGAAACGTTACTTTCAGTCTACCTTATCCACACCCCTCATTATTTTGTACATCTGAACTATGCCTTCTCACAAATGCCCCTGCACCATGACAAACAACTCCAGTCTTATCTGTGTCTCTTCCTGACTGAATCTCTTCAGCCCAGACACTATCCGAGTGAATCTCTCCTGCACCTTTCCCAGTGTGATCAATTCCCTGGACTTTTGTGAACTGCAGACAATTGTCTCGGTAGAGTAGAATGAACCTTTTTTTTACATTCTGCACCAGCATGCGGTGCATCTCTGCAGCATATATTGCCAAGCGGTCTGGAGTCACATGGAGTCCAGAGCAGTTAAGGACGGCAGATTCCTTCCCTCAAGGCCTTCAGTGAAACAGATGGGATTTTCGGACAACGGATTTAGCGTATTCTTAATTGGAAGTATTTCTTGCATTTATATTCGATCGTCGTCGTGGTGTGGTGGGAATCGAACCCGTCTCCGCAGAACGCGACCTGTCCTTTTGTGTTAACATTCCAGCAATAATAGCAGTAGGCTACCGCATAAAGCCGTCATGGCTGATCTTTTCCAATAGATTCTCTTATCCCCAATTATTCTCTGTGTCCACTTATTGAGCCTCATGCTCCAATAATCTCTGGTCCATGTCAGTAAAAGCTGCTAAAAGAGAATTGATTGCACAGCCACGATATCCAAACGGATCGAATGATTTGAAGGTGCCAATGAAGAGATTGAGGCATGGTCACCCAGTAACAGTGAGTGCAACGGCACAGACTGGACGGTATCAACGTGTAAGTGTATGTTAGATTGTGCAATGCCTCAGTCAAATGGGACGAGGGACAGGAAAGAGAGTTAGGGCGAGTGGGAGGAAGAGACACCTTCCAGAACTTTTGGGTTGAAATGCTGATACATGAAACACTGAAATATCAGAGAACGAAATTCGATGGAAAACAAATCATCGCCTCGGAGATCATTATCATGCAAAAACGAGTTATTTCTTACCGTATTTCAGCAAAAGTAAAACTTTGAGAGAACTGACCGCTATGAAGTGGATTTGGTACGAAGTCGCGGCAACCACAACGCAGAAAACAAAATACTAAATGGTTACAGCACTCCACAGACCACGCTTGTAAACTACAGCCAGTATGGTAGCAGAGGAAATGTCAGGAAGAATATACAATATCAGGACTTAATGACAGGCATGTGGGAACTGAGAATGGGCTGAGTCTTTAACTTTAACGTCCCCAGAGTCTGTGGAGATTCCATGAATGAGAGTGTTGGAGAATGGGATTTATGAAACTCTCCAAACTCATGGGACAGTCCAGGATATGCTTCAATAGTATTATAGTTTAACATCGCCTACTTCATTACTTTGCCCACACAAGGCAATACCAACTGCTGCACGCAATCACACTTCATTCAAGTTCTCGACTGAAGCAGGCATGAAGATCCAATTGGAAGTTGGGATGGAATGACGGGAAAGTGGCGCGTGTATTTCCGAGGTTGGGACTGCTCCTGGTCAAAAACGAGGTGGAAGGGAATACTTGCCCCCATTTATAATATTATAGCCATAAGCAGTACATGTTGTTGACGCAACCAACTGGCGTATCTAAAGCGTGTTGAACATTTAACTTTGGGGTGACAATGTTCGAAATTTCATTTTCCTACTTGGATCAGTGTTCTTGACATTGGCAGTAGCAGCTGCTTATGGTTGCATCTGCTCAGGATCAGTTTCTTCTTCCCAGTAAATACTGCAACCTGGAGAAGTTGTGTTGTGGTTATATAATAAATGAGTCATCCTTGGGCACTCACACACCGAACTGGTAATGTTAAAGATCGACGAATAAAACCTGAAATGAAAGCCTGACCTCAGGAACAGAGAACATGCCTTTAATTTCCTGCAACCCCATTCATGCATGACCCTTATGCAGGGGATGCTACCAGCTTTACCAAATCCTGCCTACTTGCGATTCCAGGTGCAGAACAACATAGCTGACACTTAATCCGAGAATGCCGACGCTGCAGGTAGGCTGGACATTCGGCCCATTCCAGTCGACACCATCCCTCTGAAGCACATCCTATCAGACCCACACTCCATACCGATTCCGTTCCCCTTCATTTCCCATGGCTGATCCCAGTAACCTGCACACCTTCAGACTGTAGGAGGAAACTCACACAATCAAAGAGAGAATGTGAAAACTACACACAGTCACACGAGACTGGGATCGAATCCATGTCTCTCGTGCAGAGAGGCAGCAGCGAATCAGGATGAACAACAAATGCTGTCCTGACCAGCGACATCCACACCCTGTGGGTGTATCAGGAAGAATAAAAACACGTTCACAAATGGACAACGGGACATAATTTGAGCCAATCGTTCATCCTGGGTAGATACAAGGACACCGATATCACAGAGAAACCAGCGCAATGCGGGATTCAATTACCTGTTGCAGTCGAAACTCATTTACTCAGTCAAACTGGGGACAGTCTGTTCAACAGTCCAGTGTGTGGGAAGGGCTCTATGAGCAATAAAAACTCCAGAGTAACCAGCAAGATTACATACCCCAGAAGGAGATCAATTAAACTGTCAATGCTGCTGTTCATCCCAACCAGCTGCCGGTTTCATAGCATCAAAGTCATTGACTCACGCAGCATGAAAACAGGCCTTTCAGTCCTACCAGCTCATACTGAACATAATGCCAAACTAAACGAGTCGCATCTGACACTCCTGTAATTGCTGAGGGTTAATAATGCCCTTGTAATAATATTACTGCATTGTTAATATGAATGTGCAGATATACTTCAATGGACACCGGTTCGAATCCTGGCATGGCAGATGCTGGAATTCTATTTCAATAAATACCTCGAGTTGAAGAGTCTAATGATGATGTTGAATCAGTTGTTGTAGATCTGATTCACTACTGCCTGATAGGGAAGGAAACTGCTATACTTCTCTGGTCGGGTATATGGCTCCAGATCCATAATATCGTGGTTGATCCTGAACTGCCCTCTGGGCAATAAATAATGGACTAGGCATAAAGGAATAGCTTTTATCTAATCCCACGGAAACTTTCCAATGCATTTAACGATCCAAATATCCTGTAAATATTGTAAATGTACTTTCATTCATCACTGCCTCAGGAAGTGAATTGCACACATAAACCATCCTCTGTTAAAAACAGCCTCTCATGTCTTATTTTAAATATCTCTCTTTTCCCCTGAAACATTTACCCTCTCGTCTTGAAGTGTCACTGCTTAGAGAAAAGACAGTTAAAGTTAATTCTATTCGAACTCTCAATAATTTATAAATTTCTATCAGGTCGCCTTTCAAACTCCAGTTCTCGTGTGAAAATATTCTCAGCCTATCCAGCCTTTCATTGTAACTCAAACCTTCCCCACTACCAATATGCGGATACACGTCTTCAAAACCTACTCCAGCTGAATAATTTCCTTGCTATTACTGGGCGACAAGAACTGGACACAGTACTCCAGAAGAGGCCTCACACAATGTCCTATTCCATTCAACATGACGTACCAACTCCTACGCTCAAAGGACTGTGCAACGCAGGCAGGATGACAATTTTTTATTTACCATTCTGTCTATATGTGAAGCAAACTAAAAAGAAATATTTAACTGTATCCCTGGCCTCCGTTTTCCACAACATTATGCAACGCCCTAGCACTAATTGTATAAACCCTTCTCTTATTTGATGTAGCAAAACGCAATACCTTCCATTTATCCAGATTGAACTCTATGTAAAATACTTCAGCCCAAAGACGCATTGGATTAAGATCCTTCTGGAAACTTAGATTACCTTCTTTACAGTCTCCAATTCTGGTGTCCTCTCCAAGCTTATGAACCTTCGCTTCTATGAGTTCCATTCTTTTCTCATATAGGTCAATGATTTATACTTATTTGTCGTGGCCATCATTTCGCAGTTTGAAAATCAGGTGACAATTAGTCCTGTCGTTAACCATGAGGAAGAAAGCCATGGACTGCAGGGAGATTGGAAACAATTGGCAAGAAAATGTGCTGAAAGGAATTCAATCCAGTGAAGTGGGTGATAATTAATGAATTTGGGGAGGAACAATGATAAATGTGTGAATACTGAGTGGTTTAAAGTAATAAAAGAGAAATTGGAGTAGACATTCAACAATATTTGAAGGTGATTGGACAAGGGATCAAGTGGTCTCGAGGGGTTGGAGATACTTTCTGTTCTTGACCGCAGCTGGGAATATAAGAGCAGGGAAACGATGCTGGAACTTTAGCAACGGCCTATTCAAGATCAATGGAGGGGGAATCAGATGGACGGAAGTGCGTACTGCAGGTGCTGGAAATCAGAATCAAGATTGGACGGGTGCTGAAGAAGCACAGCAGGTCAGGCACCATCCGATTTACAGAAAAAAAAATAACGTTTCGGGAAAAAGCCCTTCATCAGGAATAAAGCTGGGAGCCTCGAGGGTGGAGAGATAAACGGAGGATGGGTCTGGGAAGAATTTAGCTGAGAGTGCAAGAGGTGGATGGAGATGGGGTGAAAGGTGATAGGTCGGAGAAGAGGGTGGAGCGGATAGGTAGGAAGGAAGACAGGTGGGACAGGTCAGTAGCATGGCGCCAAGTTAGAAAGTTGGAACTCGGATGAGGTGGGCGTGGGGAGATGAGGAAACTGGTGAAGACCAAGTTGATGCCCTGGTGTTGAAAGGTCCCGAGGTGGAAGATCTGGCGTCCAGTGGTGAGGGAATGTCAGTGGAGGAGACCCAGGAACTGCATGTCCTTGGGACAGTCGCGGGGGGGGGGGTAGTTGATGTTTTTGGTCATGAGGCATTGGGGTTGAATGTTGCGGGTGCCCTGGAAAAGTTCTCTGAAGCGCTCTGCGAGAAGGTGTCTGTTGGCCCCAATGTAGAGGAGACCGCATCGCGAGCAACAGATGCAATAAATGACACGTGTGGAAGTGCACATTTGATGGATGTGGAAGGCACATTGGAGCCTTGGAAGGATGTGAGAGGGAAGATGTTGGTACAGGTTTTGCAATTCCTGTGGTGGCAGGGGAAGGTGCCACGAGGGGAGGATGGGTCATTGGAGGGCTTGGACTTGACTAGGTAGTCGTGGAGGAAGCAGTTTTTGTGAAAAGTGGATAGGGGTGGGGCGGGAAATATATCCCTCGAGGTCAGTGTTGCTGACACCTTTTACAAACCCACTGATCCCCACAGCTGTCTGGATTATTCCTCCTCCCACACCACCTCTTGAGCAAATGTTATCCTGTATTCCCAATTCCTCCACCTCAATCGCATCTGCTCCCCAAGGTCCAGCTCCATCACAGAACACACCAGATAGCCTCCATCTGTTCGAGGCCCATGGTGTTCGAGGTGAGATGCTGGGATGGATTGAGGATTGGCTATCTAACAGAAGGCAGAGAGTTGGGATAAAAGGTTCTTTTTCAGAATGGCAGCCGGTGACGAGCGGTGTCCCGCAGGGTTCGGTGCTGGGGCCACAGCTGTTCGCATTATATATTAATGATTTGGATGAGGGAACCGGGGGCATTCTAGCGAAGTTTGCCGATGATACAAAGTTAGGTAGACAGGCAGGTAGTACTGAGGAAGTGGGGAGGCTACAGAAGGATCTAGACAGGTTGGGAGAGTGGTCCAGGAAATGGCTGATGGAATTTAACGTGAGCAAGTGCGAGGTCTTGCACTTTGGCAAAAAGAATATAGGAATGGACTACTTTCTAAATGGTGAGAAACTTAATAAATCCAAAGCACAAAGGGATCTGGGAGTGCTAGTCGAGGATTCTCTAAAGGTAAACATGCAGGTTGAGTCTGTGATTAAGAAAGCGAATGCAATGTTGGCTCTTATCTCAAGAGGGTTGGAATATAAAAGCAGAGATGTACTACTAAGACTTTATAAAGCTCTGGTGAGGCCCCATTTGGAGTACTGTGTCCAGTTTTGGTCCCCACACCTCAGGAAGGACATACTGGCACTGGAACGTGTCCAGCGGAGATTCACACGGATGATCCCTGGAATGACAGGTCTAGCATATGAGGAACGGCTGAGGATACTGGGATTGTATTCGTTGGAGTTTAGAAGATTCAGGGGAGATCTAATAGAGACGGACAAAATAATACATGGCTTTGAAAAGGTGGATGCTAGAAAATTGTTTCTGTTAGGCGAGGAGACTAGGACCCGTGGACACAGCCTTAGAATTAGAGGGGGTCATTTCAGAACGGAAATGCGGAGACATTTCTTCAGCCAGAGAGTGGTGGGCCTGTGGAATTCATTGCCACGGAGTGCAGTGGAAGCCGGGACGCTAAATGTCTTCAAGGCCGAGATTGATAGGTTCTTGTTGTCTCGAGGAATTAAGGGCTACGGGGAGAACGCTGGCAAGTGGAGCTGAAATGCGCATCAGCCATGATTGAATGGCGGAGTGGACTCGATGGGCCGAATGGCCTTACTTCCACTCCTATGTCTTATGGTCTTATCTTTAAAGACAGGAATTTCCCCTCCGATGTGGTTGAAGATGCCCTCCAACGCACCTCATCCATGTGCCGTACCTCCGCCCATGAACCCCACACGTCCAACCACAACAAGGACAGAAACTCCCTGGTCCTCATCTTCTAGCCCTCCAACCTCTGCATAAATCACACCATCCACTGACAGTATCGCCACCTCTAAACGGATTCTAACACCAGGGATATGTTCCCCTTCAATGTTTGGTAGAAGATTTGTAGCTCGGGTTGTTGTTGTGGTTCTGTTCGCCGAGCTGGGAATTTGTCTTGCAAACGTTTCGTCCCCTGTCTAGGTGACATCCTCAGTGCTTGGGAGCCTCCTGTGAAGCGCTCCTGTGCTGTTTCCTCCGGCATTTATACTGGCCTGTGTCTGCTGCTTCCAGTTGTCAGTTCGAGTTGACCGCTGTAGTGGCCGGTATATTGGGTCCAGGTCGATATGTTTGTTGATAGAGTCTGTGGATGAGTGCCATGCCTCTAGGAATTCCCTGGCTGTTCTCTGTTTGGCTTGCCCTGTAATGGTAGTGTTGTCCCAGTCGAATTCATGTTGCTTGTCGTCTGTGTGTGTGGCTACTAAGGATAGCTGGTCGTGTCGTTCCGTGGCGAGTTGGTATTCATGTATACGGGTCGTTAACTGTCTTCCTGTTTGTCCGATGTAGTGTTTTGTGCAGTCCTTGCATGGTATTTTGTACACTACATCAGTTTTGCTCATTTTGGGTATCGAGTCCTTCATTCTGGTGAGTTGTTGTCTGAGCGTGGCTGTTGGTTTGTGTGCTGTTATGAGTCCGAGTGGTCTCAGTAGTCTGGCTGTCAGTTCATAAATGCTCCTGATGTATGGTCGTGTGGCTAGTCCTTTGGGTTGCGGCATGTCCTCGTTCTGTTGTCTCTCCCATTCCTAGACGTGATGGTACAGAGAACACCGGACGGAGAATTCACCACAAAGGTTTACAGGAAAGCCACACACACAGCCTAAGTCCTAAACTATGAAAGCAACCACCCCAACACACAAAAACGAAGTTGCATTATTCAAAAGGGCCACAACACACTGCAGCACACCAGAACTGCAAAAAGTGGAAGAGGAACACCTATACAATATATTCGCCACAATGGATACCGTCACAATTTCAACAGATGCCTAAGGGAGAGACAACGGAACGAGGACATGCCGCGCTTCACAGGAGGCTCCCATGCACTGAGGATGTCCCCTAGACAGGGGACGAAACGTTTGCAAGACAAATTCCCAGCTTGGCTATCAGAACCACAACATATGTTCCCCTCCCAACCCCTATCCACTTTCCGCCAAGACCATTCGCTCTGGGACTACCTAGTCAAGGCCACGCCCTCCAATGACCCACCTTTCCCACTTGGCAACTTCCCCTGTCACTGCAGCAATTGCAAAACCTGCATCCACATCGACCTCCCCACCTCTGTCCAAGGCTCAAATGGAGGCTTCCACATCCATCAAAGTTTCTCCTGCACTTCCACACATGTCAGTTCTTGCATACGTTCCTCCCAGTGTGGTCCCCTCTTAGTTGTAGAGAGGAGATGTGTTCTCACAGAGCACTTCCGCGAATATTTACAGGATACCCGCAAGAATCAACCCCAGTGACCCATGGCCAAACAATTCAACTATCCTCCACTCTCCCGAGGACATGCAGGTCCTGACCCCCTGTATCGCCACTGCCTCATGAACCGATGCCTGGAGGAAGAAAGCTTCATCATCCGCCTGGGGAACTTTCAAACCTATGGCATCAATTTGGACTTCACCCGTTGCCTCATTTGCCGTCCCCCTACCTAACCCCAGTTCCCACCTTCCAGCTCAACACTATCCGAAAGACTTGCCCCAACTGTACATCTTCAATCCCACCTATCCACTCCACCTTCTTCTCTGACATTTCATGTTCACCCCCCGCCTGCATCCACTTACAGCACTCTCAGCTACCTTCTCCCCAGCCTCACACCTTTCCCATTTATCTCTCCATCCCATATGCTCCCAGTCTCATTCCTGATGAAGGGCTTTTGGCTGAAACGTCCATTTTTCCTGCTCCTCAAATGCTGACGGACCTGCTGTGCTTCTCCAACACCACTCTAATCTTGAGGGGAGTCAGTTGCTTGAGTGGGTTTTCGGATATTTTCTATTGTTGACCACAGGCTGTGGATGATAGCAGAACATTAGCAACCACCAGTTTAGGGATCAGCTAAACGACTGAGCACAAGTCTGGTCACAGTATAAATCAACATTTTTCTTAAAACTGGAAGATAAAAGATGGAAGGCTGAAGTATGCAACTTTGCCCATCAAGACCGTTTCACCAATGAGTTTCTCACTGATTCCTTTCCAAGTCAGGGTGCTATGGGCCTTGGAGGGAACTTGCAAATGGTGGCATTTAATTGCATCATCCAAACTTGTCCTTGTCGTCAATACAGCTGTTGTGCTTTGAAGGTTCTGTCAAACATGCCCGAATGACTTACTGCAGTGCATCTTGTAGTTGGTGCACTCTGCTGCAATTGTGCCTTAACGGTGAAGGGAATGAATATTGTAGGTGTTGAAGAGGGTACATTCAAGTGACTGCATTGTTGTGGACGGTGTCCAGTTCCTCAAGTGTTATTGAAGATACACCCATCAAGGCAAATGGAGAGAGTTATGTTCCTCGTCTCATTTGTGCCTTGCCAACGATGTAGGATTCACGGAGCAATGAGTTGAGTATATAATCAAAAGAATGTCTCAAGAACATGTTGTTGTTGTCAAAGTGTTTATGTATCCAGATTCTATATGTTTTCCCCCGAAATAATAGCTCTGTGGACAATTATACGGGGTAATTTGTTGACAGTAAAGTTATTGAAGTCAATGCGATATGATTAATTTCTCATTTGTGAGAGTGATCATTACTCTATTTCATCCTTGTGTGGACCGATCTGATTCCAGTCGCTGTCTGATTTCAAGATCCAGTTCCCGTCTGTGCTTGAAATTTCAACCGTTTCTTTGCATAAATGTCTCCACCTGCCTTCATAATATGTAAGGACGCTGCAGGGACAGCAGAGATTTACGGACATGTTGCCAACACTGGAGAAAATATAGGTTCTTGGAATGATTGGTTAGGCTGGGATTATTCTCCTGGAAACAAAGAGAGGGAGGGGAGCTCTATAATCACATAATAACATTTATAATCGTTCAATATTCATTGACAGGGTAGTTACGGGCTGGTGGTTCACCCTCTGGTATGAGGAGAGCACCAGAGGACATGAACTCAGAATTAGGTATTGCCGATTTAATTCAGGACTGAGGGGTAATTTCTTTGCTCAGGGGCTAATGAATCGGTAGAACTCCTTGCCGAAATTGTTCTTGAGGCTGAGTTGTTGTGTATTTTCAAACTGTGCCAGACAGATATTTAACCATAACGGCGATGAAGCTTTGTCGAGGCAATGCTGGAGAATGGCGTTGAGGATTATCAGATCAGCCATTAGTTCGTTGAATGGTGGAGCAGACTCGAGGGGCTGAATGGCCGACTTCCAATCCTACATCATTTGGTCTAACGCCTTATTTCATTGATATCTTTAGAATTCTAAAGGGATGGGATGAAGAGATAGAAAAGGTTTTCAAACTGATCAGACAGATCAGGAACTAGGCTCATAAGTTCATAAACAATAAATGTGCTGTGGCCTGGAGACAACAAATGGCACTGTGCACACCGCAGATGGGTATGTGCACATGTTGTGATTGCTAAAGAAAATTGGTAGATCTAATATTGTTGCCAACTTGGTGATCACGATGGATGATGGTCGCGGTATGATTCACACAGCAAAAGGTTGTGAAAGAATGAAAGGTTCGTTTCATTGGAAAAGTTTTCTGCGGTTCCAATTCAACTGACTGTTTAAAATACTGATCAGAACTTTGTGTGGTGTATTACACTAAAATTCACAAGCCCACTGGATAAACTATTGCACCCGATCTCTCCTTATTTGTTCCCCTTTCATTCGATGTAAATTCATAGAAAGTCAAGATGGAATGAAAAGAGAATAGAAACGTTTGCCCAACTTTTCATTATCCCAATGTAACTTACAACAGAACCAAATTGCTCTACTTCGACTTTGATGAGGTATCGATTTATCACAATTCTCTGGTGCAATGAAGGGCAAGAGAAAGATTCTCCATCCAATGTATCCTAAAGATGCGAGGCACAAAGGGAAACCACAGCTGCGTTTCATAGAAGTAACAGCCAGAGTAGGATTCAAATCCACACCAGCACAATGGAAGAACAACCCGTCGCCTGAACTCCTGGGAGACTACAGCCCATTGCAAAGGCGCTCACATGTGACCCCGTCAAGATCACATATGGTGCACCGAGGGGATAAGAAATTTCCTGAGCGGAATCGAATCCACGCCATTATGTTTCTGCTTTCAGCAGAATAATAATACCAGCAAAACCCAAGGGATTGACCTCGTCCTTGGAAGGAATATCTTGTCCTTGATTTATTTCGAGTCGGAACTGTCTCAGAATGACCCAGCAAGCATGAAAATCCCGTCACATTCACACGCACATTTCGTCTTGACGCATAATTTCTTCAGATAGTTTCTCTCTCACGTGAAAAACTATATATGGAGAGAGAAGTGAAGGTGATGTTTTAGCTCGATGGTCTTTCTCATATGGCTGAATCTGAACTGGGTAAAATTCCCGGAAATGCAGTTTTGTTCGTTTCATTTTATTAATTTTGCTGCAACTTCACTCTGTTCATTCCAATGATCGGAATTGAATTGGATTTATGTGATTTTAATGTTAAATGTTGCATTCAATATTGCTCCGAATTTATTTCAGCTTAAAGAAAATGCTGATGAGAAAAACAGAAGGTTAAACTACAAAACAAGATGCCAGTTTTGATGCTCAGTTACTTTGGCAGATTTCAGTGGGTGTCAAATGAACCCAACATCATGGCGATCGTCCTCCCACCTTTAAACCATGGGATTAAAGCAGGAAATCGATCTCTAAGAGACGGGTCACTTCCTATTCATAATGGAATAGTTTGCCTTTACAATATGCCAAATCTGCTCAGTTCCATTGATAATGTTTCATGTGGAAAATTCATAGAAATCTTTCAAAACTCTGAGGTTTTTTATTGCTGAATCTTACACAGCTGCAGAGGTTTCCGATATTTCTTTGCATCTGAAGTCGTCCAAATTAGATATTGTTTCCTCGCACCTTCTACCCCACTGTACCAATCTACCACACCCCACTTTTACACTTTTACCTGGCCACAGGCTGTCTCTCTCCTGGTGAAACTCACTGCTTGTGTGTCTCTCAATGTGCCTTTCCAAATATTTTGGAAACGGATTGTCTGAGTGACAGAAATGCTGCTCCCATTATTTCTTTGTCCTACATCGATGGTTTTGAAATCTTGACTTTCAGAAATTTATGAACTTGAAAAAGTGAATTTGCCACATATTTACTCTCTCCAAACCTCAAATACTCCGGAAAACTTCCATTCGGTTTTCCTTGGTTTAGTTTCAAATTTTCCAAACCACAAATAAATATAACTCCATCCCCACTAAATGCCGTCAGCATCGTCTCCAATGTCTTAGCAGCACAGTAAACGCTGGCAGTGTCCTCTCTGATAGAATCACAGATTCCCTACAATGCAGAAAGTACAGTTGAGTCAATCGGGTCTGTAGGGAGACTATGAACAGCATCTCAACCAGACCGAGCTCCCGTCTCTATCCCCGCAGGTCTCTGGCTTGTGATTTCAAATAAACCTGGTGGAATAATAACCTGGCAACTTGTGACTGCTGACCTTATCACTGCGTTACCCCTGGCTAATTCACTTAACTTACTGAGTTCACTCCCTGGACAGATGAGCACAATTTAACATGGCCAATCCACCTAACCTACAGACTTCAGAGCAGTGCGAACCACTGATCAAATGGACCATCACAGTGAAAACTCACTGCTTGTGTGTCTCTAAATGTGCCTTTCCAAATATTTTGGAAACGGATTGTCTGAGTGACAGAAATTCTGCTCCCATCATTTATTTGTCCTACATCGATGGTTTTGAAAGCCTGACGTTCAGAAATGTACGAACTTGAAAGAGTGAATTTACCACATATTTACTCTCTCCAAACCTCACCTACTCTGGAAATCTTACATTCGGTTTTCCTTGGTTCAGTGTCAAATTTTCCAAAACAAAAAATTAAAAGTCCATCCACACTAAACGCCGTCAGTATCGTCTCTAATGTCTTAACGGTCCAGTAAACGCTGGCAGTGTCCTCTCTGATAGAATCACAGATTCCCCCTCCAATGCAGAAAATGCAGTTCAGCCAATCGAGTCTGTAGGGAGACTCCAACAGCATCTCAACCAGACCTAGCTCCCGTCTGTATCCCCGCAGGCCTCTGGATTGTGATTTCAAATAAACCTGTTGGAATAAAACCTAGCAACGTGTGACTGCTGACCTTATCACTGCGTTACCCATGGCTAATTCACTTAACTTACATAATTCACTCCCTGGACACATCAGCGCAATTTAACATGACCAATCTACCAAACCTACAGACCTAACAGCAGTACAAACCACTGAGCAAATGGACCATCACAGTGAAGACAATCTGTATCATTTACACACTGGTAACTCAGCCGAGTGAAAGCAAGCTGCGCCCAGCAACCTGAATTCAATCCATACAAACGCGGTCCTGCGCTGGACAACCTCATGAGTGCTGCTGGAAATGTTTCTGCACTCAGGTCTGAATGGGTTTGCTCTTTTCTTCCTCAGATTCCTGCTTTAAATAAACATATCAGTCAGGAACAACTCTATATAATGGTTTTCATTGCAACACAAACACAATGTGCAGTTGGCTGAAGTTACGTGTTTGCACTGTCACTGACACTCTCTCTCCCCAGGAGCTGCAGTCCTTCCCAAGCTGATTCAGACAGCACTGTCCTTACTGTGACATGTCCCATCGAGAATGCAAGGTCAGGAATTAATAAACTTCACTGGTGAACAGAGCGACAGGTTTAAAACCTTTACGATGCCCCCAGCGGAGAATTGAGCCCTGTGACAGGAGGGGACACTAACCACGATACTGTGGAGGACAACAACATCGAAGGAGGCCCATCAGCCTGTTGTGGCCGCGCTTGTCAAACACAACTGCTTAACGATCTGAATCAAGTATTCCATCGTTTAGCCCATAATCTTACATGTTTTGGCATCACAAATTAACATCTCAATTTTTTTCTAAGGTTAGAATGATTTCCGCCTCTCTGACCCTTTCCGCAAATCTACTCAAACCTTTCTGCCTTTTCCCGAAATCTCTTGGCCCCAGTGTTCGATCTCTCCATCAATTAGAAACAATTCTTTCAGTCTATCCTATCCATATCCCTCATTATTAAGTACATCTCAGTCATGTCTTCTCCAATCTCCTCTGCTCGGTGACAAACAACCCGTCTGTCCAATCTCTCCTCACAACTGAAACTCTTCAGCCCAGACAATATCCCAGTGAATCTCTACTGCAACGTTCCCAGTGCGATCACATCCATGCAGTACTCTGAATTGCAGAACTGCACACAGTAATCTAGCTAGGGCCGAATGAACTTTTTTCTATTCTGTTACAGTATGAGGGCGTCGCTGGCTCGGCAGTATTGATTGGTATCTCTAATTGCAGAGCGGGCATTTGAAACTCATACATATTGTAGTGAGTCTGGAGTCACATGGAGGCTCAAACAGGTAAGAATGGCAGTTACATTCCTTAAATGAGGTCAGATGGTTTTGTTGTTTTCAACAATTGGCCACGGATTTATAGGAGTTATTAGATTCGTAATTCCAGATATTTATTGAATCCCAATTCTACCACCGAGCATGTTCGGAGTCAAACCCGAGTCCGTGGTGTCTGAATAAACAGACCAGTGTTCAGTGATAATCGTGCTCGGGCATTGCAGAAAATCAGTGAATCTGATCTTATCCAATAAAGTCGCTTTTCCTCGATACTGTTCTGTGACATTTTCCTGAGCTTGACCCCACCCCCCCAATAATATCTGGTCCATATCAGTAAAATCTACTACATGTGTATTGATCTCACAACAGTGGTAACCAAATGGATCAAATGGTCCGCAGGTCCCGATGGTGGGGTTGGGGCACGTTCACCCAGCAACAGTGACCCCAGCCACACAGACTGATCGGTATCAATGGGAGAGTCTGTATTAGAGTCTGCAATGCCTTAGTGAAATAGGAAATGACTCCGCAAACACATGATGAAAGAGCAGCGCTCCAAAAGCTAGTGCTTCCATTAAACCTGTAAGACCATAACCTGGTGTTGGATCATGGTTAACTTTGTACTCCATAGTCCAACACCGGCATCTCCAAATTAATGAAATGGGGGTATGGGATGGAAAGTTCGGTTAGTGATCGGAGGAGGGAAGAAATCTCTGAGAACGGGTGGATTTGAATTCTGACATATGAAACACAGAGATGTGAGCGAGCAGAGCTTGAAGGAAAAAACATCACGTTGGAGAAAATCAAAACTTTAAAAAACTGATTCCTTTGTGTTTCACAAAAGACTGGGATACAGCACAATTACGGCCGTGACTGGGATTCGAACCGCTGTTGCTGCGGCCACAACACAGAATACTAACCACTATACGATCATGGCAACCCACAGACGAACACAGCCAACGCACCTAATAAGTGCAGTATCATAAGGAATGTTAGGCAGAGCACCAAATGCACAAAATCAGTGCTCAGCGAACAGTAGCAGATATGTGGGAACTCAGAATGGACTGACCGTTTAACATCGGTTCCACCAGTGGCTGTGTTGATTCCATCATTAATGTGTTTAGGGCTGAGATGAATAGATTTCTCCAAAACAACAAAGATTCCGGGGACAGTACAGCTTTTCTTACCTGCACATCCACCAATATCATTTATTGTATCCGTTGCTCCCGATGCGATCTCCTGTACATTGGGGAGACTGGGCGCCTCTGAGCAGAGCGCTTTAGGGAACATCTCTGGGACACGCACACCAATCAACAACACAGACCTGTGCCCCAACATTTCAACTCTCGCTCCCACTCTGCCGAAGTCATGGAGGTCTTGGGCCTCCTTCACCGCCGCTCGCTCACCACCAGACACCTGGAGGAAGAACGCCTCATCTTCCGCCTCGGAACACTTCAACCCCAGGGCATCAATGTGGACTTCAACAGTTTCCTCATTTCCCCTTCCCCACCTCACCCCATTTCCAAACTTCCAGATCAGCACTGTCCCCATGACTTGTCCTGACTTGTCCTACCTGCCTATCATCTATTCCACCTATCCATTCCACCCTCACCCCGACCTATCACATTCATCCCCTCCCCCACTCACCTATTGTACTCTGTGCTACTTTCTCCCCACCCCCACCCTCCTCTCACTTATCTCTCCACCCTTCAGAATCTCTGCCTGTATTCTTGATGACGAGCTTATGCCCGAAACGTCGATTTTACAGCTCCTCGGATGCTGCCTGAACTGCTGTGCTCTTCCAGCACCACTAATCAAGAATCTGGTTTCCAGCATCTACAGTCATTGTTTTTCCCAAGCTTTTGTTGAAATATATAGTTCAATAGCAATGCAGTTTAACATCGGTTACTTCACGAGTTTCCCCACACAAGGCAGTAACCACTGCTGCCACACAGTCCGAGTTCCCAGCCCCAGAATCAGAGGAAATGAGTGGCGCAGTCGCGAATAACCAACTTGAAATCAAGATGGGAATGAGATTGCAGAGATACTCGATGGCTCAAGTGACGCAACTGGAGAATGCACGGTGTTTCTATGATGGTTTCGAGGCGCAAGCAATTCCGAGGTTGGGTGTGCTTCCTGTAAAGGCGGGGCAGAAGGGAAAATCTGTTCCCGTTTATAATAACAGCAATCTACAGTGCATCTTGCTGAGACAGCTGAGTGCCACAACTGTAGCGGGGGCAGCTGGTTTGAAGTTTAATTTTGCTTCAGTATCACCCACTTCCCTGGAATGAATTGCTTTCACAATTTTTATTTCCAATTGTTTAATATCTCCCAGCAGTCTGTGGCTTTCTTCCTCATGGTTAATTGTATGACTAATTGTTGTATGATTTGGACACTGCTAAATCACGGCAACTCCAAGTAAATATGAATCATTGATCTAAATGAGAAAACAGTGGAACTCACTGCAGGCATGCTTCGGAGGTTTGCAGGCGATACCAGTATTGGAGACAGTGATGAAGATTATCTAAGTTTCAAAAGGATCTTAATCCAATGAGTCGTTGTACTGAAAAATGTAACATGGAGTTCAATCTGGATAAATGGAAGGTATTGCATTTTGGTCCAACAAAAAGAGTATGGCTTTGCGTATGTTGGAGAGCATGGAAGCTCAGTGTGCAGGTACATAATTCCTTGTAATTTGCATTACCAACAGACAAGATGGTTCAAAGGCATTTAACCTACTTCCCTTCATTGCTCTGTCCTTTGTGTACAGCAGTTGGGAAGTTATGTTGAAGTTTTGCAGGACATTGATGCAGCCTCTTCTGGAATATTATGTCCAGTTCTGGTCGCCCAGTTGTGGGAATGATATTATTCAGCTTGAATAGGTTCACAAAAGTTATACACGCTTGTTGCCAGTGGAAGTTTTGAGTTATAATGAAAGGCTGGATAGGCTGAGTCTATTTTCAGATTCGAGATCGGGGTGCTGGAAAACCACATCAGGTAAGGCAGCATCCGAGGAGCAGGAGAATCATTTTTTCACACAAGTGTCGTTCATCAGGCTCTTCCCCGAAACGTCGATTCTCCTGCTCCTCAAATGCTGCCTGATCTGCTGTGCTTTCCCAGCACAACACTCTCGACTCTGATCTCCCATCTGCAGTTCTCACTTTCTCCCAGTTGAGACTATTTTCACTCTAGGTTAGGGGTTTGAACGGCGACCTGACAGAAGTTTATGAATTATTGAGAGACAAGTTTTGAGTTAACGATAGCGGCCTTTTCCCAGGAGGGGAATTTCAAGACGAGAGGGCATATGTTTAAGATGAAAAGAGAGATTTTAAAAAAAAGACATGTGCGGCATTTTTAAAGGGAATGTGTTTTACGTGTGTAATTAACTTGCCGAGGAAGTGATGGATGAGGGTATGTTTGCAACATTTAATGGACAATTAATTCCAAACATGAATCGGAAATTCGGATTGTTAAAATAAATTTATTCATGCTGAGTACGTCAGTTATTTCCCAGAGGGCATTTAAGAGTCAACCACGGTATTATCCATCTGGAGTCTCCTGTGGGACAGAGCAGATGAATATGGCAGTTTGCATCCCGAACTGTTATGAGTGAATCAGATGGGATTTTCCACACAACTGATTCAGGGCATCACGAGACTCTTCAATTCCAGGCGCTTATTGAATTCAAATTCCACTATCTGCCATGCCAGGACCTGAACTCATTGTCCCCAAAATATTACCTGGGTTTTGGATAATAACACAGTAATAAAACTATAAGGGCATTATAACCACTCAGCGGGTACAGGAGGAGGCAGACGGGAATGGGTTAGTTTGGCAGTATGTTCAGCATGGATCGGTTGGACTAACAGGCCTGTTTTCATGTTGTATGAGTCTGATTGACGCTCTGGAGCAGGCGGCTGGTTGGGATTAAATGCGCATTGACATCATAATCGAACACCTGATGGGATATGTAATCCTGTTGGAGTCTCCGGAGGTTGTTTTGCTCAGTGATCCCTTCCCAAACACGGGACTGGTGAACGGCTTCTCCCCAGTGTTACTGGTTAAATGATATTCCATTTCTGTGGTTAATTGAATCGCTTCCAGCAGTTCCCACATTGCCTTGCTTTCTCTGTGTTATCAGTGTCCTTTTTACAACCCAGGGTGAACGATCCTTTCAACTTGTGTCCACACAAATACAAATCCTGTTTTCCATGTTGTGAATGTGTTTTTATTCTTCCTCATTCACCCACAGGGTGTGATTATCACTGGTTAGGACAACATTTATTCCTCGCCCCTTGTTTGTTGCTGTCTGGCTCCACTACAAACCCGGGTGCGATCCCAGCCTCGGGTGTCTGTCTGTGGGCAGTCTGCACATTCTCTGTGTGTTTGCGTTTTTATTTCTCCCTCTGACCAAAGATGTGCCAGTTACAGGGATCAACAATGGGAAATGCAGGCTTATGGGACAGGGAATACCGTGGGGTCTGGTGGGATGCGCTTCGGATGGACCGTGTGGACTGGAAGGGCCGATTAGACTGCTTCCCCACGCGGTGGAGATTCTTGAATTAAGGGTCAGCTCATGTTTTTCTGCTCCTGGAGTCTCTCGTAGGCAGGACTGGTTGAAGATGGTTCAATCCCCTGCATAAGGGACGTGAATGAATGGGATTGCAGGAAATTAAAGTCATGATCTCTGTTCCTGAGGTCAGGCTTGTATTTCATGTTTTAATCATCGAACGTAAACATCACCGTTTCCGTGTCCCAACCCCCAAATATGACTAGTTTAAAATATCACCCCAACACCACCTTCTCCTGGTTGAAGTCTTGACTGTGTGGAAGAAACTGATACTGAGCTGATGCGAGCAAATATAGCTGCCACCACCAGTGTCGGAAACACAGATCCAAACAGCAAAATCAGTTTTAAACCCGTCACTACAAAGTTAAGGTTTCAACACGCTCCACCTGTGCCACTCAGCTGTCTTAAAAAGATGCGCCAGAAATCGCTATGATAGTATCAGCGGAGACAACCATTCCCTTTAGTGGGAGCACACTCAACCGAGGAATGTCTTGCGCCTCTTTCCCATCACAGAAGGACAGGATGCTCACCTATTGCATCACTGGAGCCAGAGAGTAACTCCGCGCACACATTCCTACCCCCATTTCTGGTTGGATATGGGCGGCTGTGCCAATGTTAAGCTAAAATGCTATTGAAGCATACTTTTCGACAATATCCTGTACTGTCCCCCGAGTCTTTAATGTTTTGTCGAAATCGATCAATCTCATCCACATGCAGGCCAGACCAAGTAAGGATAGCAAATTCCATCCCGAAATGACATCATTGGAATTTTTTTTTCAACAATTGTCAATGGATATAGAATAGTCATTAGATTCTTCCTTGCCGTAGCTGAGCCGGTCCAAATCAACTCACTAAACATGTCGCCCAACTTCTAAGCATCCGTATCCCTCTGCTTCTCACTTACTCATGCATCTGTCCAGGCGCACCTGAAATGAATCTATCATGTCTGACTCTAGTACCTCTGCTGGCAACGCATTCCAGCACCTACCACCCTCTGTGTAAAATACTTTCCATGTCTATCTCCGTTAAAAGTTTCACCTCTCATTGAATGCATGACCTCTCATTATTGAAGCCCTCATCTTGGGAAAAAGCTTATCTCTATCCATCCTGTCTGTACCCGTCATGATATTGTAGACCTCAATCAGATCCCCTCAATCTCGTTTTTGCCTAATGAAAGCAGAAGTAATCGACTCAACCTCTCTTCAGAGGTTGCATCTTCCATACCAGGCAACATCTGCGTAAACCTTCTCCTCATTCTCTCCTAAACGTCCACATAATTTTGGTACTTTGGCGACCAGAACTGCACAGAGTATTCTAAACGCGGCCGAAACAAACTCATGTACAATTTTAGCAGGGCTTACCTGCTCTTATACTCAATGCCCTATCCGGTGAAGGCAAGCATGCCATATGCCTTCTTGACCACTCTATCCACCTGTGCAGTCACCTTCAGGGTACAAAGGACCTGAACTCCCAGATCTCTCTTCTCATCAAGTTTACCCAAGCTCTTCCATTTACTGTATACTTGGCTCTGGAATTAGACTTCCCTAAATCATCACCTCACATTTGCTTGGATGGAACACCATTTGCCACTTCTCTGCTCAACTCTTCTGTCTATCTATATTCCCCTTCATTCTTTGACTGTCCTCTATGTTTTCTGGCTACTCCACCAATCTTTGTGTCATCTGCAAATGTAGTGGCGAGATACTGGGCTAGCAACCCTTGGAGTTGTTCATCCCATGCAGAAAGGAACCATGTTTGGTTGCTTTTTCCCAGTGAAGTACCACTGTTTCCTGATGTAGATCAATAATTCAAACTTTTTTATTAGAAGTCATGATTTAGAAGTTTACTGACGATACATAGTCGTGTGGTTGACTCTGATGAATAATGTCAGGGACCGCAGGGATGTATACATCATGTGGAAAGGCAAAATGGTGAATGGAATTGAATCCAGACCAATGAGTGGTGGTGAATTTGGGGAGTTGTAACAATAACCGTGAGGATTCTGATTGGTGAACAGGAACAAAGAGATCTTGGAATGGGCATTCACAGATCCCTGAACACAGGGACAGGGAGATCAGTTGTTCGAGAGGGTTTTGGATATTTTCTATTGTTGACCACAGACTGTGGATGATATTCGATCTTTAGCAACCGCCAGTTTAGGAAACAACTAAAGGAACGAGCACAGGTCTGGTCTATGCAATAATCTATTTTTTTAAACATTGAAAGATGAAAGATAGAGGGCTGAAGTATAAATCTTTGCCCATCAAACTACTTCACCACTCAATGAATTTACCACTGATTCCTCTCCAAATCATGCTGGTATGAGCCTTGGACGCTAATTTGCAAATGGTGAAGGTTCAGTGCATCTTCTAACTTGTCCTTATGGTCGGTACAGTTTTTGAGCTTTGAAGGTTCTGTCAACAAAGCCTCGATAACTAACTCCAGTGAATCTTCTATGTGGTGCACTCTGCTTCAATTGTGCCTTAACAGTTAAGGGAATAAATAGTCAGGTGTTGAACAATATACAGTTAAGTGACTGCATTGTCGTGGAGGGTGTCCAGTTCCTTCAGTGGTGTTGAAGCTGCACCCACCTTGGCAAATGGAGAGAGTTCTGCTAAACATCTAATTTGTGCGTTGCGGACGATGTAGGCTTCACGGAGACAAGAGTTGAGTTAATAATCAAACAAAGTTGACCCACGGACAGGTTTTTGTCGTCAACTTCTTTATACGGGCGGTCAGGTTCCATTTTTCCTAAATACTAGCTCCGAGGACGACTACACGGAGGAATTCAGTAACATTGAAGCCATTGAATGTCAATCGAACATGATTAGATTCTGATTTGTCAGAGATATCTTTCCTGTATTTAGTCCTTCTGGGGGTCAATCCGATTCTAATCGCTTTCTGATTTCAAGTTTCAATTCCCGTCTGCGCCTGAAATTTCAACCCGTTTCCTCGCTGAAATTTCTCCACCTGTCTTAATAATATGTAAGGATGCTATAAGGGGTAGCGCAGACTTACTAACATGTTGCTAACTCTGAATACAGTAGAACTTCGTGGAATGATTGGTTAGGCTGGGATTATTCTCCTTCAAACAAAGGAGGAGTCGGGGAAATTTATAATTACATAGTAACAATTATAAATGTTCAATAGTCGTAGGATCTTGACAGGGTAGATACGAGCATTTGGCTTGCCCTATGCTCTGAAGAGAGCACAAGAGGACATAATCTCAGAATTAGATATTGCCCATTTAATTCAGAAATGAGGAGTAAGTTCTTTGCTCAGGGGTCTATGAAACTGTGGCATTTTCCAGTAACCGCTGTTGAGACTGTGTGGTTGGGTATTTTCAAACTGTGCCAGATAGTTAATCAGAAAGGTGATGAAACTTTTCGAGCTAAATGAGCAGAAAGGAATTCAAGATTATCAGACCAACTATGTGAAGAATCACACAACACTAGGTTATAGTCCAACAGGTTTAATTGGAAGCACATTAGCTTTCGGAGCGACACTCCATCAGGTGATAGTCAGGTGACTATCACCTGATGAAGGAGCATCGCTCAGAAAGCTAGAGCTTCCACGTAAACCCGCTGGACTCTAACCTCGTGTTGTGTGATTTTTTACTTAGTTCAACACCGGCATCTCCAAATCAGATCAACCATGAGTTCGTTGAATGGTTGAGCAGACTCCTTGGGCTGAATAGCATACTTCCACTTTGTTTAACATTTCATCTAACGCCTTATTTTATTCATAAGTTCAAAATTGTGAGGGGATGGGATGAAGTGACAGGAAAAGTTTATTAAACAGATCAGACAGATTATGAACAAAGCTCATAAACACAGGAAAAAGAAATGTGCTGTGACCTGGGGCAACAAATGACACTGGGCCCAGCACAGGTGGCTGTGTACAGAAGCTGTGATTGCTGAAGGAAGTTGCTAAATCTTATACAGTTGGCACGCTCACAGTCAGTGATCACGTTGGATGATGGATCGTTGCATGATTCACACACAGCAGAAATTGGTGAAGAATGAAAGGTTCGTTTCATTGGAGAAATTTTCTGCGGTTCCAATTCCGAGTGACTGTTTGAAATACTGATCAGATCTTTGTGTGAAGTGTTAGGTTAAAATACTCATGAACAACCCCACTGGATAAACTTGTGCTCCCAATCTCTTGTTTTCTTTTTCTCTTTCTTTCGATGGGAATTCATAGAAAGACAAGATGGAGTGTAGGACGGAAAGAAAAATGTGTTCCTTCTCATTACACCAATTTCGTCTACAATTGAATAGAATGACTGCTCTCACTCTTCATTTCGACTTTAATGTGGTGTCGATTATTCCTGAATCTCTCGTGCAGTGAAGGTCAAGAACAAGTTTCTCGATCCAGTGTATACCAGAGGTGTGATGTGCAAAGAAAAACTGCGAGTGCAGCGCGTAAAGTTAGCAACCAGAGTGTGACTCGAACCCGTGAATGTGGAGTACAGCGGTGTAATATCCCACCACCATAATCTCTCGGTCTCCTCTGCACATTTTGTAGAGGGGTGACATGTGACCTCATCAGGTTACATGTAGTGAAAGTCATTGATGAGAAAGTTCCAGAGCGGAATCGAATCCACGCCATTGTGTTTCTGCTTTCACTAGAATTATAATAATAGAAAATTCCAATAAATAGTCATGCTGGTCAGAATGAATTGCTGTCATTGATACATACTGAGTCAGAACTGAGTCAGAATGAAACAGGACAAGAATTTTCCGTCATATTTACACCTACATTTGGCACATAATTTTTTCAGTCACTTTCTCTCTCACGTGAAGAAGCAGCCATGGTAATTGAAATAAAGGTGATGTTGTCGCTCAATGTCCTTTCTCGTATGGCTGAACCTGAATTGGATTAAAACGCAAGAAAAGCTGATTTGTTCGTTTCATTTTAATTTTGCTGCAAACTCACAATGTTTATTGTAATAATTAGAAGTGAATTGGATATATCTCATTGGAACGATTAATGTTGTATTCAAATTTGCTCAGACTTTATTTCAGCTTAAGGAAAATACTGCTTAGAAAAATAGAGGGTTAAAGTACAAACGAAAACCCACCAGTTTTGTTGCTCGTTCCTTTGGCAGATTCACTGAGTATTAAATGGACCAAACATCATGGTGTTTGTTCTCACATCCTTAACGCATGTGATGAAAGCAGGAAGTCGATCTACAAGCAACTGGTCACTTCCTATTCATTATGTAATATCTTCCGTTCACAATAAATAGAACTCCACTCAGTTCCATTTACAATGCTTTAGGTGAACATTATGCCAAATCATTAAAAACGCAGAGTTTTGGAACCGAATCTTCTTCAGCTGCACACATTAAAGAAATTTCTTTACATTTAATGTCAATCAACTTAGACATTGTTTCCCCGTAACTTCCGACCGACTACACCCCACCTCTGCATCTTTACCGAGCCACACGCTGTCTCTCTCCTTGTGAAATTTATTCCTTGTATGTCATCAAATGTGCCTTTCCAAATATTTTGAAAAACAGATTCTCGGAGTGACAGCGATTCTGTTCTCATCATTTCTTTGTCCTTCAAAGGTTTTATCAAAGGTATTGAATGCCTGACATCTAGATGTTTACTTACTTAAAAGTCGGAATTTTCCTCCTATTTACTCTGTCCAAACATTTCATAACCTGAAAAAACCCCATTTATCTTCCTTGGTTCAGGGATAACTCTTCTCAATTTTCCAAGAGCACAAGTGAATAAAATCTCATCCTCAGTACACCCCCATCAGCATCTTATCTAATGGCTTTACGCCCCAGTAAACACCGTCATTATCTATTCATAGAATCACAGAATCCTACAGTGCAGAAAGAGCATTTCAGTCAATCGAACCGGTGTTGATTCTCTGAAGAGCATCTCACTCAGACCTAGTTCCCCTTCCCATTTCCTTATACTTCACCTGAAGAAGGGGAATCCCTCCACCTTTTGATTTCAAATAAACCTGTTGGAGTATAACCTAACGTCCTGTGACTTCTGACCTTATCCCCGCGTTACCCATGGCTAATTCACCTAACTTACTAAATTCACTCCCTGGACACGAAAGGGAAATTTAACTTTGCAAATCAACCTAACCCTCCCTCTGAACAGCAGTGCGAATTACTGAAACAATGTTCCATCATACTGAGCAAGTGCTGTATCATTTTTTCATGGTTTTATAACCTGGTAAAACTGATCAAAACAAATGAATCCAAATTCAATGTATCGAAACGCTACTCTGTCTTTTACAATTTTATTCGTGCTGTGGGAAATGTTTCTGCACTCATACTTGAATGCGTTTATGCTGTTTCTTCCTCAGCTTCCTGTTTCTAGTAAATCCTTCAATCCGGAACAAGTCTGTCAAATGCTATTCATTCCAACACAGTCACAAGGTGAAGTTTGCAGAAGTCACGTGTTTGGCCGTTCACTGATACTCTGCCTCCCTGAGAGCTGCAGCCCTTTCCCACACTGATTCAGGCAGCACTGTCCTTCGTGTGATATGCCCCATCGAGAATGGAAGGACAGGTAGCAATACTCGCACTTGGGAATGGAGTGACAGTTTTAAAACGCTTATACTGTCCCCAGCGGAAAATTGAGCCCTGTGACTGGCGGGGACACTAACCATTATACTACAGAGAACAAGAATGTCAAAGGAGGCCCTTCAACCCAATGTGGCCACACTTGTCAAAAACAACTGCCTAATGAACTGAATCCCATTTCAGAATGCTTACCCCACAGCCTTATATGTCTTGGCATCACAAGCTCACATCTGAATATTTATTCAGGTTGTAAGTGTTTCTGCCACTCTGGAAAATGCAGACAGTGTATTCCAAATTCCAACCACCCGCTGGCTGATAAAGCTTTTTCTCACATCTTCAAAAACCTTTCTGTCTTTCTCCTTAAGTCTCTGGCCCCTGCTGATCGATCCCTCCATCAACGGGAAACTCGTTCAGTCAACCCTGTCCATGCCCTAACTCAATCATGTCTTGTTTCCATCTCCTTTGCACTGAGACAAACACTCCACTCTGTCCTGTCTTTCTTCACAACTGAAACTCTTCAGCCCAAACAATATCCCGGTAAATAACTCCTGCAACTTTCTCAGTGTGATCACATCCCGACTATAATGTGACTTGCAAAGCTGCACACAACGCTCTTGCTTGATCCTAATGAGTATTTGTTTTAAAATTTCTGGATTAGTATGAGGGCGATTCTGGCTGAGCAGTTTTTATTACACATTCCACATTGCCCAGAGGGCAGTTGATACTCAACCACATTGCTGTGAGTCTGAAGTCAAATGCAGCCCAGACCAAGTAAGGATAGCAAATTCCATCCCGAAATGACATCAGTGAAATAGATTTTTTTTCAATAATTGTCAATGGATCTATAGTAGTCATTAGATTCTTCCTTGCAGATATGTTTTGAATCCAAATTTGACGATCATGGCATAGTGGGATACAAGCCCCGGTACCCAGACAATTACCTCGGTCTCTGGATTATCGGTCCTATGAAATTATCACAAGACCAACGCGGAAAGCCATAAAAGCTGATCTTTTCCAACAAAATGTCTTTTCATCAAAACTGCCCTGGGTATTTTCCATGAGCCTGACGCTCCAATTGTCTCTGGCCTATGTCAGTAAAAGCTGCTACATGGGGATTGATTTCACAACCGCGGTATCCAAATGGATCGATTTGTTTGAAGGCCCCGATGGTGGGATTGGGGCACGTTCACCCAATAACAGTGACCGCAGCAGCAGCACAGACAAACAGTATGAATGTGAAAGAGAGTGATAGATTGGGCATTGCCTCAGAGAAATGGGAGGAGGGACGGAAAGGAGGTTTAATGATCGTGGGAAGGACCGGAATCTCTGACAACGGGTGTGTTTGAATCCTGATATATGAAACGCAGAGATGTAAGAGAGCGGAATTTGAAGGTAAAACAATTAATTTCTGAGCATGTGTCACAAAAAGGACAACGGAGAGAATACTAAGTGCCGTGATTTGGTTTCAAATCGAGGTTGCTGTGGTCACAATGCAAAATACCGACAACCACGATCACAGTAACCACAGAACAGGATGCTTGCAAGCAGCAATAAGTATACTAGCAGAGGAAATGTTCGGAAGAACAGCAAATGCCCAATATCAGTACTCAGCGAACAGTGATATATATGTGGGAACTGTGAATGAGCTGAATCTTTCAGTTCGGTTTCCTCAGAGGCTGTGGAGATCCCTTGTAAGAGAATGTTGAAAACTGAGATTAATAGATTTCGACAAGCATCAAAGACTTGGGGGACAGTACAGGATATTGTTGAAATGTATGCTTCAATAGGAGTTTAGCATAACATCGACACAGCCGCCCAGATCCAACCGGAAATGGGGATGAGAATGAGTGCGTGGAGTTACTCTCTGTCTCCAGTGATGCAATTGGTGAGCGTGCGTCCTTCTGCGATGGTATAGAGGCGCAAGAAATTCCTCGGTTGAGTGTGCTCCTGCTCAAGGGAATGGTTGTCCCCGTTTATACTGTCATAGCGATTTCCGGTGCATCTTTCTAAGACAGCTGAGTGGCACAAGTGGAGCGTGTTGAGCCCTTAAAAACGCATACACACAGAGAATGTGTGGACTGCCCACAGACAGACACCCGAGGCTGGGATCACACCCGGGTTTGTGGTGTAGCCAGACAGAAACGAACGAGGGGCGAAGAATAAATGTTGTCCTGACCAGTCATACTCACACCCCGTGGGTGAATGAGGAAGAATGAAAACAAATTCTCAACATGGAAAACAGGATTTGTATCTGTGTGGACACAATTTGAAAGGATCGTTCACCCTGTGTAGAAAAAAGGACACAGATACCACAGAGAAAGTAGGGCAATATAGGAACTTCTGGAAAAGATTCAATTAACCACAGCGATGGAATCTCATTTAATCAGTAACACTGGAGCGAGACCGTTCACCAGTCCCGTGTGTGGGAAGGGATCACTGAGCAAAATAACCTCCGGAGACTCCAGCAGGATTACATATCCCATCGGGAGATCGATTATGATGTCAATGCGCCTTTAATCCCAACCAGCTTCCTGCTCCATAGCTTTAGTCAGAGTCAGACAACATGAAAACAGGACTGTCAGTCCAACCGATCCATGCTGAACATACTGCCAAACTCACCCATTCCCGTCTGCCTCCTCCTGTACCCGCTGAGTGGTGATAATGCCCTTGTTGTTTTATTAATGTGTTGTTAATCCAAAACCCAGGTAATATTTTGGGGACAAAGAGTTCAGGTCCTGGCATAACAGATGGTGGAGTTTGAATTCAACAAGCACCTGGAATTGAAGAGTTTCTTGATGACCTGAATCAGTTGTGTGGAAAATCCCATCTGATTCACTCATGCCAGTTCGGGAAGCAAACTGCCCTATTCATCTGCTCTGTCCCACAGGAGACTCCAGATGGATAATATCGTGGTTGACTCTTAAATGCCCTCTGGGAAATAACTGATGTACTAGGCATGAATAAACGTATTTTAAAAATCCCACTTTCCCATTCATGTTTGGAATCAATTGTCCATTAAATGTTGCAAACATACCCTCATCCATCACTTCCTCAGCAAGTTAATTACACACGTAAAATACGGTATCTAAACATGTCTTTTTAAAAAAAAACTCTCTCTTTTCATCTTAAACATATGCCCTCTCGTCTTGCAATCCCCCTCCTGGGAAAAGGCCGCTATCGTTAACTCTAACTTGCCTCTCAATAATTCATAAACTTCTGTCAGGTCACCGTACAAACCCCTAACCACGAGTGAAAACAGTCTCAACTAGGAGAAAGTGAGAACTGCAGATGAGAGATCAGAGTCGAGAGTGTTGTGCTGGGAAAGCACATCAGGTAAGGCAGCATCCGGGGAGCAGGAGAATCAATGTTTTTTTTCACGCAAGTGTCGTTCATCAGGCTTTTCCCCGAAACGTCGATTCTCCTGCTCCTCAAGTACCCCAATATCCAGTACCCCAAACTCGTATCTGAAAATAGTCTCAGCCTATCCAGCCTTTCATTATAACTCAAACCTTCCACAGGCAACAAACGTTTTGTGAACCTATTCCAGCTGAATAATATCATTCCCACAACTGGGCGACCAGAACTGGACATAATATTCGAGAGGAGGCCTCATCAATGTCCTGCAAAACTTCAACATAACGTCCCAACTACTATACACAAAGGAATGAGCAATGAAGGGAAGTATGTGAAATGCCTTTGAATCATCTTGTCTGTTGGTAATGCAAATTACAAGGAATTACGTACCTGCACACCGAGCTTCCCTGTTCTCCAACATACGCAAAGCCACACGTATTGTTGTACCAAAATGTAATACCTTTCATTTATCCAGATTGAACTCCATGTTGCATTTTTCAGTACAACGACTCATTGGATTAAGATCCTTTCGAAACTTTGATAATCTTCCTCACTGTCTACAATACTGGTATCGCCTGCAAACCTAAGCAGCATGCCTGCAGTGAGTTCCACTGTTTTCTCATATAGATCAATGATTCATATTTACTTGTAGTTGCCGTGATTTAGCAGTGTGCAGATCACACAACAGTTCGTCATGCAATTAACCATGAGGAAGAAAGCCGCAGACTGCTGGGAGATATTAAACAATTGGAAATAAAAATGGTGAAAGCAATTCATTCCAGGGAACTGGGTGATAGTGAAGCAAAATTAAACTTCAAACCAGCTGCCCACGCTCCAGTTGTGGCACTCAGCTGTCTCAGCAAGATGCACCGTAGATTGCTGTTATTATAAACGGGAACAAATTTTCCCTTCTGCCCCGCCTTTGACCAGAAGCACTCCCAACCTCGGAATTGCTTGCGACTCTAAACCATCATAGAAACACCGTGCATTCTCCGGTTGAGTCACTTGAGCCATCGAGTCTCTCTGCAACTTCATTCCCATCATGATTTCAAGTTGGTTATTCGCGACTGCGCCACTCAGTTCCTCTGATTCTGGGGCGAGGAACAGGGACCATGTGGCAGCAGTGGTTACTGCCTTGTGTGGGGAAACTCGAGAAGTAACCGATGGTAAACTGCATTGCTATTGAAGTATATATTTCAACAAAAGCTTGGGAAAAACAATGACTGCAGATGCTGGAAACCAGATTCTTGATTAGTGGTGCTGGAGGAGCACAGCAGTTCAGGCAGTATCCGAGGAGCAGTAAAATCGACGTTTCGGGCAAAAGCTCTTCGTCAAGAATACAGGCAGAGAGTCTGAAGGGTGGAGAGATAAGTGAGAGGAGGGTGGGGGTGGGTAGAAAGTAGCATAGAGTACAATAGTTAAGTGGGGGAGGGGATGAAGGTGATTGGTCGGGGTGGGGAGGGTGGAATGGATAGGTGGAATAGAAGATAGGCAGGTAGGACAAGTCATGGGGACAGTGCTGAGCTGAAAGTTTAGAAATGGGGTGAGGTGGGGGAAGGGGAAATGAGGAAACTGTTGAAGTCCAGATTGATGCCCTGGTGTTGAAGTGTTCCGTGGTGGAAGATGAGGCGTTCTTCCTCCAGGTGTCTGGTGGTGAGGGAGCTGCAGTGAAGGAGGCCCAGGACCTCCATGTCCTCGGCAGAGTGGGAGGGAGAGTTGAAATGTTGGGCCACAGGGCTGTGTGGTTGATTGGTGCGGGTTTTCCGGAGATGTTCCCTAAAGCGCTCTGCTTGGAGGCGTCCAGTCTCCCCAATGTACAGGAGACTGCACCGGGAGCAACGGATATAATAAATGATATTGGTGGATGTGCAGGTTATAAAAGCTGTACTGTCCGCGGAGTCTTTGATGTTTTGGAGAAATGTATTTATGTCAGCCCTCAACACATCAATGATGGAATCAACACAGCCACTGGGGGAACCGATGTTAAATGGTCAGACCATTCTTAGTTCCCACATATCAGCTACTGTTCGCTAAGCACTGATATTGTGCATTTGCTGCTCTGCCTAACATTCCTTATGATACTGTACTTATGGCGAGCGCTTAGTGCGTGTTAGTGGGCTGCCGTGATCGTATAGTGGTTAGTACTCTGCATTGTGGCCGCAGCAAACTCGGTTCGAATCCGAGTCATGGCAGTAATTGTTCTATATGACCCAGTCTTTTGTGAAACACAAAGGAATCAGTTGTTTTAAAGTTTTGATTTTCTCCAAGGTGATTTTTTTTTTCCTTCAAGCTCTGCTCGCTCACATCTCTGTGTTTCATATGTCAGAATTCAAATCCACCCGTTCTCAGAGATTTCTTCCCTCCTACGATCACTAACCGAACTTTCCATCCCATAACCCCCATTTCATTAATTTGGAGATGGCGTTGTTGGACTATGGAGTACGAAGATATAAATGACCCAACACCAGGTTATGGTCTTACAGGTTTAATTGAAGCACTAGCTTTCAGAGGGCCGCTCTTTCATCATGTGTTTGCGGAGTCTTTTCCCATTTCACTAAGGCATTGTAAAGTCTAATACAGACTCTCCCATTGATACCGATCAGTCTGTGTGGCTGGGGTCACTGTTGCTGGGTGAACGTGCCCCAACCCCACCATCGGGACCTGCAGACCATTTGATCCATTTGTTTACCACTGTTGTGAGATCAATACTCATGGAGCAGCTTTTACTGATATGGACCCGAGATAATTCGGGCGGGCGGGCGGGCGGGCGGGCGGGGGGGGGGTGGTCAAGCTCAGGAAAATGGCACGGGACAGTATCGGGGAAAAGCGACTTTATTGGATAAGATCAGTTTCACTGCTTTTCTGCAATGGCCGAGCGCTATTACCACTGAACATTGAACTGTTAATTCAGACACCAGGCACCTGGGTTTGACTCTGACCATGCTAGGTGGTAGAATTGGGATTCAATAAATATCTGGAATTACGATCTAACAACTCCTATATATCCATGTTCAATTGTTGAAAAAAAACATCTGACGTCATTTAAGGAATGTAACAGCCATTCTTACCTGCTCGGGCCTCCATGTGACTCCAGACTCACTACAATATGGTTGACTTTCAACTATCCGCTGTGCAATTAGGGATACCAATCAATACTGCCGAGTCAGCGACGCCCTCATAATGTAACAGAATAGAAAAAAAGTTCATTCGGCCCTAGCTAGATTACTGTGTGCAGTTCTGCAATTCAGAGTACTGCATGGATGTGATCGCACTGGGAACGTTGCAGTAGAGATTCACTGGGATATTGTCTGGGCTGAAGAGTTTCAGTTGTGAGGAGAGATTGGACAGACTGGGGCTGTTTCTCGCCGAGCAGAGGAGATTGGAGCAGACATGACTGAGATGTACTAAATATTGAGGGATATGGATAGGATAGACTGAAAGAAGCTTTTGTTATTGATGGAGGGATCGAACACTGGGGCCAAAAGATTTCGGGAAAAGGCAGAAAGGTTTGAGTAGATTTTCGGAAAGGGTCAGAGAGGCAGAAATCTTTCTAACCTGAAAGAAAATCGAGATGTTAAATTGTGATGCCAAAACATGTAAAATTATGGGCTAAACGATGGAAAACTTGATTCAGGTCGTTAAGCAGTTGTGTTTGACAAGTGCTGCCACAACAGGCTGAAGGGCCTCCTTCGATGTTGTCATCCTCCACAGTATCGTGGTTAGTGTCCCCGCCTGTCACAGGGCTCAATACTCCGCTGGGGGCATCGTAAAGGTTTTAAACCTGTCGCTCTGTTCCCCAGTGAAGGTTATTAATGCCTGGCCTTCCATTCTCGATGGGACATGTCACAGCAGGGACAGTGCTGTCTGAATCAGCTGGGGAAGGACTGCAGCTCCTGGAGAGATCGAGTGTCATGAAAGTGCAAACACGTAACTTCTGCAAACTGCACATTGTGTTTGTGTTGTAATGAAAACCATTATATAGAGTTGTTCCTGACTGATATGTTTATTAAAATCGGGAATCTGAGGAAGAAAACAAAGTAAACCCATTCAGATCTGCGTGCAGAAACATTTCCAGCAGCTTTGTGTACAATGAGGTTGTCCAGCATAGAACCGCGTTTCGATGCATTGAATTCGAGTTGGTGGGCGCGGCTTGCTTTCACGAGGTGGAGTTACCAGTGTGTAAAGCCATTACACATGATTCAAATATTGTTCAATGTGATGGTACATTTGCTCAGTGGTTCTCACTGCTCTTAAGTCTGTAGGTTAGTTGGATTGGCCATGTTAAATTGCGCTCATGTGTCCAGGGAGTGAATTCAGTCAGTTAAGTGAATTAGCCATGGGTAACGCAGTGATAAGGTCAGCAGTCACACGATGCCAGGTTTTATTCCAGCAGGTTTATTTGTAATCACAAGCCAGAGGCCTGGAGGGATTGAGATGGGAGCTATGTCTGGTTGAGATGCTGTTCAGAGTCTCCCTACAGACTTGATTGTCTGAACTGTACTTCCTGCCTTGTAGGGAATATGTGACTCTATCAGAGAGGACACTGCCAGCGTTTACTGGGCTGCTCAGACATTGGAGACGATGCTGACGGCGTTTAGTGGGGATGGAATTTTATTTATTTGTGTGTTGGAAAATTTGACACTGAACCAAGGAAAACCGAATGGAAGTTTTCCGGAGTATATGAGGTTTGGAGTCAGTAAATATGTGGTAAATTCACTCTTTCAAGTTCATAAATTTCTGAAAGTCAAGATTTCAAAACCATCGAAGTAGGACTAATAAATGATGGGAGCAGAATTTCTGTCACTCAGACAATCCGTTTCCAAAATATTTGGAAAAGCACATTTAGAGACACAGAAGCAGTGAGTTTCACCAGGAGAGAGACAGCCTGTGGCCAGGTAAAAGTGTAAAGGAGGGTGTAGGGTGTAGAAGGTGCGAGGAAACAATGTCTTATTTGGACGACTTCAGATGCAAATAAATATCGGAAGCGAATGCAGCTGAGTAAGATTCAGCAAAAAAAAAACTCAGTTTTGAAAGATTTATATTAATATACCACATGAAGCATTATAAATGGAACAGAGCAGATTTTGTATATTGTCAAGGAAAGCTATTCCATAATGAGTAGGAAGTGACCCGTCTCTTAGAGATCTATTTCCTGCTTTAATCCCATGCCTTAAAGGTGGGAGGACGATCGCCATGATGTTGGGTTTATTTGATACCCACTGAAATCAGCCAAAGTAACTGAGCATCAAAACTGGCATCTTGTTTTGTAGTTCAACCTTCTGTTTTTCTCATCAGTATTTTCTTTAAGCTGAAATAAATTCGGAGCAAAATTGAACACAACATTAAACGTTCCAATCATATAAATCCAATTCACTTCCGATCATTGGAAGGAACAGAGTGAAGTTACAGCAAAATTAATAAAATGAAACGAACAAAACTGCATTTCCGGGAATTTTACCCAGTTCAGGTTCAGCCATATGAAAAAGCCCATCGAGCTAAAACATCACCTTCACTTCTCTCTCCGTATATACTTCTTCACGTGAGAGAGAAACTATCTGAAGAAATTATGCGTCAAGATTAAATGTGCGTGTGAATGTGACGGGAATTTCATGTTTGCTGGTTCATTCTGAGACAGTTCCGACTCGAAATAAATCAAGGACAAGGTATTCCTTCCAAGGACGAGGTCAATTGCTTGTATTTTGCTGGTATTATTATTCCGCTGAAAGCAGAAACATAATGGCGTGGATTCGATTCGGCTCAGGGAATTGCTTATCGCCTAGGTGCACCAAATGTGATCTTGACGGGGTCACATGTGAGCCCCTTTGCAATGGGCTGAAGTCTCCTAGGGGTTCAGGCGACGCGTTGCTCTTCCATTGCTCATGTGTGGAGTTGAATCCTTCTCTGGCTGTTATATCCATCATAAGCAGCTCTTGTTTTCCTTTGTGCCTCGCATCTTTAGGATACTTTGGGTGGATAATCTTGCTCTTGCCCTTCATTGCAACGGAGATTTGTGATAAATCGATATCTCATCAAAGTCGAAGTAAAGCAATTTGATTCTGTTGTAAGTTACATTGGGATAATGAAAAGGAGTGCAAACGTTTCCTTCCTCCTTTCATTTCATCTTGACTTTCTATGAATTTACATCGAATGAAAGGGGAACAAAAAAGGAGAGATCGGGTGCGATAGTTTATCCAGTGGGATTGTGAATTTTAATGTAATGCTCCACACAAAGTTCTGATCAGTATTTTAAACAGTCAATTGAATTGGAACCGCAGAAAACTTTTCCAATGAAACGAATCTTTCATTCTTTCACAAATTTTTGCTGTGTGAATCATACCACGATCCAGCATCCAGCGTGGTCACCAAGTTGGCAACAATATTATATCCACCAATTTTCTTTAGCAATCACAACATCTGCACATACCCATCTGCGGTGTGCCCAGTGTCATTTGTTGTATCCAACCACAGCACATTTCCTGTTCATGACCTTATGAGCTTAGTTCCTGATCTGTCTGATCAGTTTGAGAAACCTTTTCTATCATTCATCCCATCCCCTCAGAATTCTAAAGGTATCAATAAAATAAGACGTTAGACCAAATGATGTAGGATTGGAAGTCGGCCATTCAGCCCATCGAGTCTGCTCCACCATTCAACGAACTCATGGCTGATCTGATAATCCTCAACTCCATTCTCCAGCATTGCCACGACAAAGCTTCATCATCTTTCTGGTTAAATATCTGTCTGGCATCGTTTGAAAATACACAACACCTCAGCCTCAATAACAATTTCGGCAAGGAGTTCCACCGATTCACTGGCCCCTGAGCAAAAAAATTACTCCTCATTTTTGAATTAGGTAATATCTAATTCTGAGTTCATGTCCTCTGGTGCTCTCCTCATACCAGAGGGTGAACCACCTGCCCGTAACTACCTTGTCAAGATCCCATGAATATTGAACGTTTATAAATGTTATTATGTGATTATAGAGCTCCCCTCCATCTCCTTTGTTTCAAGGAGAATAATCCCAGCCTAACCAAACATTCCACGAAGCTCCATTTTCTCCAGTGTTGACAACATGTTCATTAATCTCTGCTGTCCCCTGCAGCATCCTTACATCTTATTACAGCAGGAGGAGACATTTATGCGAAGAAACAGTTGAAATTTCAAGCACAGATGGGAATTGGAACTTGAAATCAGACAGAGAATGGAATCAAATTGGTCAACACAAGGCGGAAATAGAATAATGATCACTCTGACAAATGAGAATTTAATCATATCTCATTGACATTCAATAACTTTACTGTTAACAAATTACCCCGTGTAATCGTCCACAGAGCTATTATTTCAGGGGAAAAGCTTATCGAAACTGGCTACATAAATACTTTGACAACAATAACATGTTCTTGAGACATTTTTTGATTATAAACTCAACTCATTGTTCTGTGAATCCTACATCGTTTGCAAGGCACAAAAGAGACATGGAATGTAACTCTCTCCATTTACCTAGATGGGTATAACTTCAATAACACCTAAGGAACTGGACACCGTCCACGACAATGCAGTCACTTGAGTGTACCCTCTTCAACACCTGCAATATTCATTCCCTTCACCGCTAAGGCACAATTGCAGCAGAGTGCACCACTATAAGATGCACTGGAGTAAGTCATTCAGGCATTTTGACAACCTTCAAAGCTCAACAGCTATACTGACTATATAACAAGGTTGGAAGATGCAACGAAACGCCACCATTTTCAAGTTCCCCTTCAAGGCCCATAGCACCCTAACTTTGAATCGTATCAGTGAGAAACTCATTGGTGAAACGGTCTTGATGGGCAAAGTTGCATACTTCAGCCTTCCATCTTTTATCTTACAATTTTAAGAAAAATGTTGATTTATGCCGTGACCAGACTTGTGCTCAGTCCTTTAGCTGTTCCCTAAACTGGTGGTTGCTAAAGTTCTGCTATCATCCACAGTCTGTGGTCAACAATAGAAAATATCTGAAAATCTTCTCAATCAAATGACTCCCCTCGTGATTAGAGTGGTGTTGGAGAAGTACAGCAGGTCCGGCAGCATCTGAGGAGCAGGAAAAATGGACGTTTCAGCCAAAAGCCCTTCATCAGGAATAAGACTGGGAGCACATGGGATGGAGAGACAAATGGGAAGGGGGTGGGGCTGGGGAGAAGGTAGCTGAGAGTGCTGTAAGTGGATACAGGCGTGGGGCGAACATGATATGTCAGAGAATTAGGTGGAGTGGATAGGTGGGAATCAAGATGCACGGGGGGACAAGTCAGGCGGATGGTGTTGAGCTGGAAGGTGGGAACTGGGGTAAGGTAGGGGAGGGGAAATGAGGCAACGGGTGAAGTCAAAATTGATGCCATGGGGTGGAAGAGTCCCGAGGCGGATGATAAGGCTTTCTTCCTCCAGGCATCGGGTCGTGAGGCAGTGGCGATACAGGACGCCCAGGACCTGCATGTCCTCGGGAGAGTGGGAGGGGGAGTTGAAATGTTTGGCCATGGGGCACTGGGGTTGATTCTTGCGGTTATCCTGGAGATAACCTCTGAAGTGTTGTGTGAGGACACATCTCCTCTCTCCAACTTAGAGGAGACCGCATCGGGAGGACCGGAACAAGAAATGGCATGTGTAGAAGTGCAGGAGAAACTTTGATGGATGTGGCAGCCACCATTAGAGCCTTGGTCAGAGGTGAGGAGGTAGATGTGGGTGCAGGTTTTGCAATTTCTGCAGTGACAGGGGAATTTATATTTCCCTCCCCACCCCTATCCACTTTTCACAAAGACTGTTTCCTCCACGACTACCTAGTCAATTCCACGCCCTCCAAAAACCCACCCTCCCCTCACGGCACCTTCCCCTGCCACCACAGGAATTGCAAAACCTTCACGCACATCTTCCCTCTCACATCCTTCCAAGGCTCCAATGAGCCTTCCACATCCATCAAATGTCCCTGTGCACTTCCACACATGTCATTTACTGCATCTCTTGCTCGTGATGCGGTCTCCTCTACATTGGCGCCAACAGACACATTCTCGGAGAGCGCTTCAGAGAACATTTCCAGGGCACCCACAACATTCAACTCCAACTCCCCATGACCAAAAACATCAATTACCACGTCCCCGACTGTCCTAAGGACATGCAGGTCCTGGGTCTCCTCCACCACCATTCCCTCACCACCAGACGCCAGATCTTCCACCTCGGGACCCTCAACTCTAGGGCATCAACGTGGTCTTCACCAGTTTCCTCATCTCCCCACGGCCACCTTATCCGAGTTCCAACTTTCTATTTTGGCACCATCCTACTGACCTGTCCCACCTGTCTATCTTCCTTTCCACCTATCCGTTCCACCCTCTTCTCCGACCTATCACCTTTAACCCCATCTCTATCCACCTCTTGCACTCTCATCGAAATTCTTCCCAGACCCAGTCCTCCCGTTTATCTCTCCATCCTCGAGGCTCCCAGCTTTATTCCTGATGAAGGGCGTTTGCCCGAAACGTTTTTTGTTTCTGCAACTCGGATGCTGCCTGACGTGCTGTGCTTCTTCAGCGACAACTCTAGTCTTCATTCTGATTTCCAGCACCTGCAGTACGCACTTCCGTCCATCTGATTCCCCTCTCCATTGATCTTGAATAGGCCGTTGCTAAAGTTCCAGCATCATTTCCCTGCTCTTATATTCCCACCTGCTGTCAAGAACAGAAAGTATCTCCAACCCATCGAGACCACTTGATACCTTGTCCAATCACCTTCAAACATTCTGAATGCCTACTCCAATTTCTCTTTTGTTACTGTTAACAGTCACACTTTTATCATTGTTCCTTCCCAAATTTATTATCACCCACTTCACTGGATTGAATTCCTTTCAGCACATTTTCTTGCCAATTGTTTCCAATTTCCCTGCAGTCTGTGGCTTTCTTCCTCATGGTTAACGACATAACTAATTGTTACATGATTTGAAAACTGCTAAATGATGGCCACGACAAATAATTAAAATTCGTTGACCTATATGAGAAAACAATAGAACTCATAGAAGCCATGGTTCATAAGCTTGCAGAGGACAGCAGAATTGGAGACTGTAAAGAAGGTGATCTAAGATTCCAGAAGGATATTAATCCATTGCGTCTTTGGGCCGAAAAATGTCACATGAAGTTCAATCTGGATAAATGGAACGTATTGCATTTTGCAACATCAAATAAGAGTAGGGCTTATACAATTAATGATCGGGCGTGGCATCGTGTTGTAGAACACGGAGGCGAGGGATGCAAGTACATAATTCATTTTGTTTGCTTCATATAGAGACAGAATGGTTCAAAAAAATGTCATCTTGCCTTCGATGCTCTGTCCCTTGAGCGTAGGAGTTGGTACGTTAAGTTAAATTTGAATAGGACATTGGGTGATGCGTCTTCTGGAATACTGTGTCCAGTTCTTGTCGCCCAGTAATGGCAAGGAAATTATACGGCTGGAGTAGGTTTAGAACAGGTATACCAGCGTATGGCGAGTGGGGAAGGTTTGAGTTATAACGAAAGGTTGGATAGGCTGAAAATATTTTGACTCGAGCACTGGAGTTTGAAAGGCGACCTGATAGAAATTTATAAATTATTGAGAGTTCGGCTCGAGTTAACTGTAACTGTCTTTTCTCCAAGGAGGGGGACTTCATCACGAGAGGGCAAATGTTTAAAGTGAAAACAGGGATTTAAAATAAGACATGAGAGGCTTTTTTTTAACAGAGGATGGTTTATGTGTGCAATTCACTTCCTGAGGCAGTGATGAATGAAACTACATTTAAAATATTTACAGGATATTTGGTTCGATAAATGAGTTGGAAAGTGTCAGTGGGATTAACAAAATCTATTCATACATGCCTAGTACATAATTTATTGCCCAGAGCGAAGTTCAGAATCAACCACTATATTATGGATCTGGAGTCACATACCAGCCAGACCAGATAGGTATGACAGTTTCCTTCCCTATCAGGCATTAGTGAATCAGATCTACAACAACTGATTCAATATTATCATTAGACTCTAGGTATTTATTTAAATAAAATTCCAGCATCTGCCATGCCAGGGTTTGAACCCGTGTCCACAGAAGTATGTCTGGACATTCATATTAACAATGCAGTAATAATATCACAAGGGCATTATTAACCCTCAGCAGTTTTAAGAATCGTCAGATGCGACTCGTTTAGTTTGGCATTATATACAGTCTGAGCTGGTTGGAGTGCAAGGCCTGTTTTCATGCTGCGTGAGTCTATGACTTTGGCGCTATGAAACCGGCAGCTGGTTGGGATTAACAGTAGCGTTGACAGTTTAATTGATCTCCTTCTGGGTTATGTAATCTTGCTGGTTACTCTGTAGGTTCTTCTGCTCATTGAGCCCTTCCCACACACGGGATTATTGAATAGCCTGTCCCCAGTTTGACTGAGTAGACGAGTTTCCACTTCAGCAGGTAATTGAATCCCGCATTGCCCTGGTTTCTCTGTGATATCGCTGTCCTTGTATATACCCAGGATGAACGATTGGTTCAAATCATGTCCATGCAGACGCAAGTCCCGTTGTCCATGTTGTGAATGTGTTAAAATTCTTCGTGATATATCCACTGGGTGTGGATGTCGCTGGTCAGGACAGGATTTGTTGTTCTTCCAGATTCGCTGCTGTCTCGCTGCACAAAAGATATGGATTGGATCCCAGTCTCGTGTGACTGTGTGCAGTTTGTACATTCTCTCTTTGCTTGTGTGAGTTTCCTCCCACAGTCTGAAGGTGTGCAGGTTTCTGGGATCAGCCATGGGAAATGAAGGGGAATGGAATAGGTATGGAGTGTGGGTCTGATAGGATGTGCTTCAGAGGGATGGTGTCGACTGGAATGGGCCGAATGGCCTGCTTTCCCACACGGTCCTCATTCTTGGATTAAGGGTCAGCTATGTTGTTCAGGTCCTGGAGTCACAAGTAGGCAGGATTGGGTAAAGATGGTAGAATCCCCTATATAAGCGACATGCATGAATGGGATTGCAGGAAATTAAAGGCATGTTCTCTGTTCCTGAGGTCAGGCTTCCATTCCAGGTTTTATTCGTCGAACTTTAACATTACCAGTTCCGTGTGTGAGTCCCCAAGGTTGACTCGTTTATTATATAACCACAACACCACCTTCTCCAGGTTGCAGTATTTATTGGGAACAAGAAGCTGATTTTGAGCTGATGTGAACAAAAGCAGATGCCAATGTCAAAAACACTGATCCAAACAGGAAAATGAAATTTCGAACCTTGCGACCCCAAAGTTAAAGTCTCCACACGCTTTAGATGCGCCACTCGGCTGTCTCAGCAACATGGACTGTTTATGATCAGAATATTATAAATGGGAGCAAGTATTCCCTTCCGCCCCGCTTTTGACGAGGAGCTGTCCCAACCTCGGAAATACATGCGCCACTTTCCTGTCATTCCATCCCAGTTTCCAATTGGATCTTCGTCCATGCTTCACACAGTTTCTCTGATTCCAGGTCTGGAACTCGGATTATGTGTGATTGCCTGCAGCAATTGGTCCTGCCTTGTGTGGCCAAAGTGATGAAGTAGCCAATGTTCAAATATAATGCTATTGAAGCATACGTTTCAACAATGTTCTGCACTCTGCCAAGAGTTTGGAGAGTTTCATTAATCCCATTCTCCTGTACTCTCATTCATGGAATCTCCACAGTCTCTGGGGACACTACATTTAAAGATTCTGTTCATTCTGCGTTCCCACATGCCTGTCGCTAAGTCTTGATATTGTACATTCTTCCTGACATTTCCTCTGCTACCATCCTGTTTGCAGTTTGCAAGCGTGCTATGTGGAATGCTGTAACCGTTTAGTAGCTCACATTCTGCGTTGTGATTGCAGCGACCTCGGATAGAATCCACATCATGGCGGTCAGTTCTCTCAAAGTTTTACTTTTGGTGAAACACGGTCAGAAATTAATCGTTTTTACAAGATAATATTCTCCGAGGTGATGATCTGTTTGCCATCGAATTTTGTTCTCTGATATTTCTGCGTTTCATGTATCAGGATTTAAACACAAACGTTCTCGAAGATGTCTCTCCCTCGCACTCTCCCTAGCTCTCTTTTCCGTCCCTCGTCCCATTTGACTGAGACATTGCATAATCTAACATACACTTGCATTTTGGTACCATCCAGTCTGTGCCGTTGCACTCACTGTTGCTGGGTGACCATGCCCCAATCTCTTCATTGGCACCTTCAAATCATTCGATCCGTTTGGATATCGTGGCTGTGAGATCAATTCTCTTTTAGCAGCTTTTACTGACATGGACCAGAGATTATTGGAGCGTGAGGCTCAATAAAAGGGCATAGGGAATAACTGGGGAAAAGAGATTCTATTGGAAAAGATCCCCCATGAGGGCTTTCTGCGATAGCCTAGTGGGATTATCGCTGGGTTGTTAACACAGCAGAGCCAGGTAATGTTCTGTGGAGACGGGTTGGATTCCCACCACACCACGATGATGATAGTATGTGAATGCAATAAATGCCTAGAATTAAGATTACGTTGTCTGAAAAACCCATCTGTTTCACTGACATCCTTGAGGGAAGGAAACTGCCGTCCTTATCTGGTCTGGCGTGACTCCAGACCGGAAGGCAATAAAAGCTGCAGAGCTACCCCCGATGCTGTTACAGAATGGAAATATGTTCATTCGGCTCAGTGCTAGAATTGTACAGGGAAGAGATCGCACTGGGAGAGTTGCAGGAGAGATTCACTCGGATCGTGTCGAGGCTGAAGAGTTTGAGTCATGAAGGGAGACAGGACAAACTGGGGTTGTTTGTCACCGTGCAGAGGGGTTTGTGAGGGGTACAGATAAGGTAGACTGAAAGAAGCGTTTCTCATCGATGGGAAGGACGATCACAGGGGGCCAGAAATTTAAGGAGAGAGACAGAAAGTTTTAAGTCGATGTGTAGATAAGCGGTATAGGCCGGAGGGTGTTCGAATTTGGAGCACACTGTCTGTTAGGGTCAGAGAGGCAGCAACCCTTATAACCTGAAGGAATATGCAGATGTGAATATGTTCTGCCAATACCTGTCAGGCTATGGGCTAAACCATTCGGGTCGTTAAGCAGTTGCTTTTGACAAATGCAACCACAACTGGCTGAAGTGTCTCCTTTGAAACTGTTGTCCTTGTTAGTATCGTGGTTAGTGTCGCCGTATGTTATGCGGGAGTTCGAGCTCAATTCCTGGCTGGGGCACTGTCAATATTTTAAAACTGTCGCAACGCGCCGAAGTGCGGGTTATTAATGCCTGTCCTTCCATTCTCCATGGGAAATGTCACAGGAAGGACAGTGCTGTCTGAATCAGGGTGGGGAAGGTCTGCAGCTCCCGGCCAGACAGAGTGTCAATGAAAGTGCAAACACGTGACTTCCACAACCTGCACCTCGTGTCTGTATTGGAGTGTAACCCATTTAAAAGAAAGAAGGAGGAAGCTGAGGAAGAAACAGGGTAAACCAATTCAGATGTGAGCGCAGAAACATTTTCCACAGCATCATGAGGAAAACTGACAAATGGCTCCGAGAAAGAGTTTGCCTTTCAGAACTGTTAGTTCACAGAGATGTTTGTTGTTCCACTCAAGCCCTTAAGAAATTGAATAACAATTTAACTAAGACTTGAAATGTTAGAACACACCAGGCGAAGAGTCACGTCTGGAAACTGTGTTTCCAAGCCAGATGTTTGATAACTGATAATGATACAATAGGCTGAAGGGCCATTCGCCATGCTTTTAAAACCTCGATAACTGTCATTTTTCAACTGAACAAAATAGGCAAAAACAAGTCATCAAGAAAAGTTCCAAGCATTGCATATGTCGTCCTTGGTGCAAACGTGCTGAAATGCAGCTGTCTCGCTGCTATTTCCCAATGTTGATTTCCAGTCAGGGAAAAAAAAACATTGTTGTTCCTTATGGAAATCTGAAATGGAACATGAATTCCTGACATTACAAAACAGCAAAGGTAGCAGTTCTGTCAGAGTCAGTTAGAATTTCATATCGGAGATGAAATCAAATGGGAAGAAACGCTAAAATAAGCTGTCTTTACCTGCTGAGACTCAGGACTACATAATGATCCTTATTGAAACATATAGGCATTTTCAAGGATTTAATAAGTTGGATGCAGAAAGTTTGGTTCTGTGACCAGAGCACCTCGTATCGAATGACTTGGAGATGCCGGTTTTGGACTGGGATATGCAAATTTGAAAATCACACAACCCCAGGTTATAGTTTAACAGGTTTAATTGGAAGTACTAGCTTTCGGACCACGACTCATTCATCAGGTGATTGTGGAGTACACATTTGTAAGACACAGAATTTATAGCATATGTTTGCAGTGTGATGTAACTGAAATTGTACATTGAAAAATGGCTTGATTGTTTGCTAAGTCTCCGATCTGTTTTCATGACCATATTAGCTTCACTTCTTTCATATGCAAAGCGCAAAGCTTTTTTTATTTTAAAGTTTCATTCTCAGGTGAAGTTTAACAACTGGTGTCTGACCCCTGTGCTGCTGACTGTTCCATAATGTTTAGACTGATTCTAATTTATAAAAATGAGTTACCAGAGACTTACATGGATTCATGAAGTTTTTGAGCAAAGTACAATATAACTCTGCAAGTACAAATTCACCCCACAGACGGATGTGTGTGTGTGTGTGTGTGTGTGTGTGTGTGTGTGTGTGTGTGTGTGTGTGTGTGTAGGGCAATGGGATCACCTGTACTGTGACATGAACCCAATGACCATGGGTACCGAATTTAGCTATCAGTCTCTGTGGGGGCACTTTTAGCTGGTGCCTGTTCCGAAGACCGCCTTTGAGGGTTGTCACCCGAAGATCCGAGGTCAAATGTCCTGGATCACTGAAGTGCTCTCCAACTGGGAAGGGGTACACCTGTCCGTTGATTGATGCGGAGCGCCCATTCCGTTGTTGTAGCCTCTGCTCGGCTTCACCAATGTACCATGTCTTAAGGCATCCTTGTCTGCAGCATGTTGTGTTTTTTTAGATTAGCGTCAGTCTAAACATTATGGCATGGACGCAGTACACAGGGACTAACACCTTCAACATGTTATCTGTGCTGACACTAATTGGTTAAGACAACCTGAGAATGTAAGTGTTAAAAGAAAGATTTTCGATTTACATAAGAAAGAAATGAACCTAACATAGTCATTCTAACAGATGGAAGACTTAACAAGCAATCAAGGTATTTTTCCAATGTATAATTTCAGTGACATTACACTGTAACCTTTCACCATAAATTCTGTACCTTACCACTGTGTACTCCACAGCCACCTGATGAAGGAGCAGCCCTCCAAATGCTATTGCTTCCATTAAACCTGTTGGACTATGACCTGGTGTTGTGCGATTTTTAACTTTGTATTAGAATGCGGATCTCACAATTAAAATAGAGATGAAGAAGCATTTATTCTCTCAGACAGTTCCGTATCAGTGGACTTTCTTGGAGCAGAAGGCTGTTGGGGAAGTGTCATTAGGTGTAATGAGGCTGAGATCGGTAGATCTTCAAACCGCAAAGATATCAAGCATTCTAGCGAAAGGCAAAAATTGCAGTTCAAGGTTATCAGATCAGATATGAAACCATTCAATAGCAGAACAGACTTGGTGGTCTGAATAGTGACTATTTTTCCCTAAAATTGTTGGCCTTAATATGAAGCTGCATAACCGACCTGAGTAAAACGTGCCAAATTTAAAAAAGTGTGGTCCCCCGGAGCACTGAACCGAGGTGAAATGTACAAAGAACCACACACAAAGGGCAAACAATATTGGGTCATTGATACGTCGTGATCAGTATACCAAGGTAAATAGGAAAACCGATATTCAGTGTCGACATTGAACCTGGCTCCACGAGGCATGTAGTTAACTCTCAAAAACCACTATTCCCCTTCCGTTTTCCTGACGCCCCCTCCGTTCTTGTTTTAAACTGATTGAACTTCAGGCAATTGCAAATGACATTGCTGATGTGGAACTGAAGCATATAGAACATAGAACATTACAGCGCAGTACAGGCCCTTCGGCCATCGATGTTGCGCAACCCTGTCATACTAATCTGAAGCCCATTCCATCCGCACTATTCCATGTACGTCCATATGCCTCCCCAATGACGACTTAAATGCACTTAATCTTGGCGAACCTACCACCGTTACAGGAAAAGCATTCCATGCCCGAACTACTCTCTGACTAAAGAAACTACCTCTGACATCTGTCTTGTACCTATCTCCCCTCACTTTAAAGTTGTGACCCTCGTGTTTGCCGTCCCCATACTTGGAAAAAGACTCTCCCTGTCAACCCTATCTGAACCACTGATTATCTTGTATGTCTCTATTAAGTCACCTCTCAGTCTTCTATCCAACGAGGACAGCCTCAAGGTCCTCAGTATTTCCTCATAATACATTCCTTCTACACCAGGCAACATGCTAGAAAATCCCCTCTGCACCCTTTCCAAAGCGTCAACATCCTTCTTATAATGCGGTGACCAGAAACGTTGACAATACTTCAAATGTGGCTGTACCAGATCTTTGTACAGCTGCAGCATAACCTTCTGATTCCATAACTCAATTCCTGTATTAATTATGGCCAAAACACTGTTTTCCTTCTTAACAACCCTGTCAATCTGGGTGGCAACTTTCAGGGATCTGTGTACATGGACACCGAGATCTCTCTGCTCATCTGCACTCCCAAGAATCTTACCATTATCCCAGTACTTTGCATTCCGATTACTCCATCCAAAGTGTATCACCTCACACTTGTCCACATTAAACTCCATTTGCCACCTCTCAGCCCAGCTCTGCATCCTATCTATGTCCTTCTGCAGCCGACTACATCCTTCGTCACTATCCACAACACCACCGACCATAGTGTTGTCCGCAAATTTACTAACCCACCTTTCTAAGCCCTCATCCAGGACATTTATAAAAATGACGAATAGCAGTGGACCCAACATCGACCCTTGTGGAATGCCGCTAGTAACTGGACACCAAGATGAACATGTTGCATCAACTGCAACCCTCTGTTTTCTTTGAGCGAGCCAATTACTGATTCAAACTGCTATGTCTCCCACAATTCCATTCCTCCGCATTTTGTATAATAGCCTACTGTGGGAATCTTATCAAACACCTGGCTGAAATCCATATACAGAACATCAACCAGCTTACTCTCATCTACCTGTTTGGTCACTTTGTCAAAAAACTCATAAGATTCGTTAGGCACGACCGACTCTTTACAAAACCATGCTGCCTGTCCCTGACAAGATTATTCTTTTCTAGATGATTATAAATCCTATTCCTGATAATCTTTTCCAACGCTTTACCAACAATTGAAGTGAGACTCACTGGTCTGTAATTACCAGGGTTGTCTCTACGACCCTTCTTGAACAAGGGAACCACATTTGCAATCCTCCAGTCCTCAGGCACGATTCCTGTAGATAATGATGATTTCTAGATCAATGGCACAGGCTCGGCAATCTCTTCCTTTGCTTCCCAGAGGATCCTAGGATAGATCCCATCTGGCCCAGAGGACATGTCTGTTTTCACACACTATAGTATTTCTAATACCTCTTCGAGTCTAGATGCAAGTATCTTTATACCTTCCTCGCCAACATTTTCATTTTATATCCTGAACACTGTCGAAAAATATTTATTTAGTGTTGCCCATGTCTCCTCTGACTCCACACACAACTTCCCACTATTATTCTTGATTGGCCCTAATTTAACTCTCGTCATTCTTTTATTCCTGACATACCTATGGAAAGCCTTATGGTTAACCCTGATCCTATCCGCCAACAACTTCTAATGTCTCCTCCTGGCTCTCATGTCTCCTCCTCGCTCTTCTGAGCTCTCTTATTAGGTCATGCAGGGAAACTATTCTGTCTGCTGCACATCATTCTGCTTCGAAATATCAGGCAGTATTTCATATTGATTGCTGTAAACGTTAACCTTTAACAAGCCATGACAGTGAAATCACTGAATCCGCATCACTATACTACCAGGGAAGATTTCTGTTAAAATCACCCTGGACACCAAGAAAATCGACATTCTATTCTCCCATCCTTCTGTGCGTGATCTCCTCGGCCCTATTCCGGTCTGGTTGGTTGGTTCACAATACTGAGGCCATCCAATCATCTTTGCATTTCAGTTTCTAAAGGATGAGACCTTCTCTCTGAGCTGGCAATGTGCTTGCTCAGTGGCGATAACACTGTCCTTGTAAACTAGAAAAGTGCTTGAAATAGGCCATTCCTGTGTTCCATTCCAAGAACTTGAGGCAAACCGTTTGGCAGGACAGGAAATAGCGGGTGTGAGCAGTGACAAAGTTTGGCAGCAAGAACGAGGTGAGGCAGTATAAACTACAGAGTAATGGGGAAATAATGGGCAAGGGACACTGGGACGGGAGGGGCTGAATGCTTCCTTTCTTTGCTGTAACCAGACATTGGTGTTGAACTCTGAAATGGGACAACATCAGACAAGTCGGTGAAATCTTACTTTCTGCTTGTTTTCTCCCGAGGCCTGTGACAGACTTGGGGAACTGTGTCTGCGTGCTTCAGTCTATGGTTAAAAATGGGGTTCAGTTCCCATCTCAAACTTTAATCCCACTTATTGTGTTTTACGAGATTAAAACGTTCCAGAGAAATTAGACCTCACGTGAAATGTAAGAGCATACAAGTTTACAGACCAAGTGTTGGGAAACGAGATGAAGGGACCCAGATCTGTGCTGTAAACACGCGATAATTCAATCATTTTTGAAGGGAAACATATCTGCAGTGACATAATTCCAAAAACTGTGTTATGAAGAAACGGTGCAACGGCTTCTGCCCTCATTCCTGGTGGTCTAGTGGTTAGTATTCAGGGCTTTAACTGAGTGGCCTGGGTTTCATTACAGTTTAGAAAATCAGGACTTCTTGTTCCTGATGCAGAGAGCGCAGCTCTACCAGGAATCTGTTTCATGCCTTAGATCAGTCAATACCCCAGCTCATCAAAGGGAATAGTGCCTTCCCTCTCTCTGCACAGTCGGACCGTTAATCCTTCATTCTCCTCTGATTCCACTTCCCAAAAAGTTTCAAAATATTGTCAAAACCGAGTCTCAGCTATTTCTTTTCTGCCTTTTCATCCACCGGAGCTGCAGCGATTGAGTGCGTTGTTTTCTGAAAATGAAACGGACCCATGTGCAATGTATTAGGCTCTTCCAGGATTGCCTTCTCTGACAATGGTGGGACATGACTGATGTTGTCTATGATATGGAAGTGCTAGTGTTTGAATTGAGTAGACAAAGTTAAAAATTACACAATATCAGGGCAGAGTCCAGCAGGTTTATTTGGAAGCACTAGCTGTTGGAGAGCCGCTCCTTCATCAGGTGGGTGTTTTACTGCAGAAACTTGGTGTTTGTGTCAATATGCGCGATCTTTTGGAAGATCATCTGGACTTTAACCGACCGTTCGTGGTGTCGACGGGACCCATGACTTGGAGGTATTGGTGTTGGACTGGGGTGGATACATTTAATAATCAGACAAAGCCATTTTCGATTCCAACAGTTGACAAACACCTGATGAAGAAGCAGTGCATGGAACACTGGTGCTTCCAAATACGTCTGTTCAATACCATCTGGTGCTGTGCGATTTTTACTCGGATAGCTCTTGGTAATGCTTAACTGATCGAAGACAGTGAAAGAATTTTCGCTCGTGAAGATGAAAATTTCAAATATTATCCACCTCAGCATTACAAAAATGATTAGGTTGGATGTGTGATGAATCTCCACAATGCGCTTGCGCAAAGTAAAAGTTGAACTTACAACTGCCTGATGCGTAGCCAGCTATACGAATGGTTGTGCCACTGGCCAGATGCACAGCTGAGGTTTTACACGCTGCAGAGCTGTGGTGTTAACAAGGACATGAGCAATAGCAGTAATAGTCACAAGGTGAACAAAGAACAAAGATAATCACCATCATTGATTCACTTCAATTTGTCCTCAAAAAAACGACCATTCACAATCTGATCAGCCAATCAATGAGGTCACTGCTGATCTTGGAAATTGCAACTGACTTTGCTACGTTTTCACCAAAATTTGAAGTAAACTCCATCCTAATCATAACATCGCATATTCCCATTATTTTTCATCATTAGATTACGTTAGTGACCTGACGGTATTTGCTGGAAATGAGTGAAAACGTCCTTCCGGTGATGTAATCCAGTGCTGAGACGGCCAGAAATGAAAAGACAAAGACATGAAACATCACTCCCCTTTCTCTCTGGGCCAATGCGTTTTCCTGAGTTGAATATTTGCAGGACTTGACTTTACTATCTAAAGAATTAAGTATTTTCCCGGGAAAGATTCTTCATAAATCAATTAACATCTGAGGTGTTGAAACATATTTTACTTTAGATTAAAATAGTTGAATATCCTTTCCCCCAGCCTAAGGTCCCAATCCTCCCTCCTCTTCCATGTAAATACAAGCTGATCCAGGTGATTTTGGAGCTCCCAACCTGACGTTCCAATGCTCCTTGCTGCCCCATGTCATTAGAAG